>NW_027206484.1:75000-375618 GCF_024711535.1 Dipodomys merriami
CCCTAACCCTAACCCTAACCCTCACCATAACCCTCACCCTAACCCTAATGCAAACCCAAAACCTCACCTCACCCTAAACCAAAAGCTAACCCTAACTGTCTCCCTCACCCTAAACCTCACAGTAACCCTTACCCTCACCCTAATTCTAACCCTAACCCTCACACTAACCCTAACCCTCAACCTAACCCTAAACCTACCTGTGACCCTAACCCTCACCCTATCCCTCACCCTAAACCTATCCCTCTCCCTAAACCTAACCCTAACCCTCAACCTAAACCTAACCCTAAACCTAACCCTAACCCTAACCCTCACACTCACAATCTGCCTAACACTAACCATAACCCTAATCCTAACCCTAAATCTCACCCTCATACTCACACTAACTCAAACCGTAACCCTAACCCTAACCCTCACAATAACCCTAACCCTATCCCAAACCCTCACTCTAACCCTAAACCTCATCCTAACCCTAATCTTATCCCTCATCCTAACCCTAACCCTAACACTAACACTAATTCTAACCCTAACCCTCATCCTCACCTTAACTCTAAACCTAAACCTCAATCTAACACTCACCCTCACCCTCATCCTAACCTAAAACTTACCCTAACCCTCACCCTAACCTTAAAGGTCACCATATACCTCACACTCACGCTAATGCTAACCTAAACTCTAACCCTCACCCTAACCCTCACCCTCTCCCTAACCCTAACCCTAACCCTCACCCCAACCCTAACCCTAAACCTCACCCTAACCCTAACCCTCACGCTCACTCTCTGCCTATCACTCACCCTATCCCTAATCCTAACCCTAAAGCTCACCCTCATACTCACCCTAACTCAAATCGTAACCCTAACCCTAACCCTCACAATAACTCTAACCCTATCGCTAACCTTCACCCTAACCCTAAACCTCATCCTAACCCTAATCCTAACCCTCATCCTAACCCTAACCCTAAGCCTAATTCTAACCCTAACCCTCACCTTCACCCTCACCCTAACTCTAAGCCTAAACCTAAACCTAACACTCACCCTCACCCTCACCCTAACCTAAAACTATCCCTAACCCTCCCCCTAATCTTAAAACTCGCCCTATACCTCACACTCACCCTAACGCTAACCCTAACTCTATCCCTCACCCTAACCCTCACTCTAACCCTAACAATAACCCTAACACTCATCCACACACTAAACCTCACCCTAACACTTACCCTCAACATAAACTTAACCCTAAGCCTAAACCTAATCCTGACCCTAAACCTAACCCTCACCCACACACTAAAGCTCACCCTATCCCTAACCCTAATTAATCATAAACCTAACCCTCACCCTCAAACTCAACCCACCCCTAACTCTAAGCCTAACCCTCACCCTAACCCTAACCCTCAACCTAACCCAAACCCTCACACTCACCCTAAACCTCACCCGAACCCTAACATTACCCCTCTCCCTAACCCTCAACCTCACCCTCACTCTAAGCCTAACCTTTACCCTAACCCTCACCCTAACCCTAACCCTTACCCTATCCCTAACCCTGCCCCTCAACCTAACCCTCATCCTCACCGTAATCCTAACACTAACCCTCACCCTAAACCTAAACCTAACCCTAACCTTCACCGTAACCCTAAACCTAACCCTCACCCTAATGCTATCCCTTACCCTAAACCTCACCTTAATCCTAAACCTGACCCTAACCCTAACCCTCACCCTCACCCTCACCCTCACCCTAACCCTAAAACTAACCCTAACCCTCACCCTAACCCTAACCCGTATGCTATCCCTAAACCTTACTATCACCATCACCCTCACCCTAACTCTCAACCTCAAACTCACCTTCACCCTACCCCTCAAACTAACCCAAACCCTCACCCTAACACTAACCTTCTCCCTAAACCTAACCCTACCCCTCACCCTCACCCTAACCCTTAACCAGAACCTTACCCACACCCTAACACTCACCCTATCCCTAATGCTAACCCTAAACTTCACCCGCACCCTAACCCTCAACCTAACCCTGACCCTCACCTTAACCCTAGTCCTAACCCTAATCCGAATCCTCACACTAAACCTAAACCTAACCCTCACCCAAATCATAACACTAATACTCACCCTATACCTAACCCTAACACTAACACTAACCCTCACCCTCACCCTAGACCTCACCCTAATACTAACTCTAACCATAACCATCACCCTCACACTAACACTAACAATAACCCTAAACCTAACACTAACCAAAATTCTCACCCTAACCCTCACCATCAACCTAACCCTAACTCTCACCCTTTCCCTTACCCAAACCCTAACCTAACCCTCACCCTCAATCTAACCCTCATTCTAAACCTTACCCTCACCATAACCCTAACCCTAAACCTCACCGTAACCCTCACCCTAAACTTAACCCTAATCTTAAACCTAACCCTGACCCTAACCCTCCCCATAACCCTCACCTAACACTAACCCTAAACCTAAAAATCACACTAAACCTAACCCTACCCCTCAAACTCACCCTAAACTTCAACCTCACCCTAACCCTAACCCTAACCCTAAGCATCACCCAAAAGCTAACCCTCATGAGAACCCGAACTCTCACACTCAGCCTCACCCTCAGCCTAAATATCACACTAACCCTAACCCTCACCCTAACCCTAAACCTAACACTCAGCCTATACCTAACAGCCACGCTAATCCAAAACCTCACCCTAATCCTCAAACTAACCCTAACGCTAACCATGACCCTAACCCTAAACCTCACCCTCACCCTAACCCTCACACTAACCCTTACCCACACCCTCACCCTAAACCTCACATTAACCCTAACCCTCAAACTAACACTAACCCTAACCCTAACCCTCACCCTCACCCTAACCCTTACCTTCACCCTCACCCTCACCCTCACCCTAAACCTAACCCTCACCCTCACCCTTACCCTCACCCTAATCCTGACCCTCACCCTCACCCTAACCCTAACCCTAAGCCTAACACTCAACCTAAACCTAACACTCACCATAACCCTAAACCTAATCCTCACCCTCATCCTCACCCTAACCCTAACTCTAAACCTCACCTTCACCCTCACCTTCACCCTCACCCTCAGCCTAATCCTAACGCTAAACCTAACCCTAACCCTACCTCTACCCCTCACCCTAACCTTAACCCTCACCCTAACCCTCACACTAACCCTTACCCTCACCCTCACCCTAAACCTCACATTAACCCTAACCCTCAAACTGATACTAACCCTAACCCTAAACCTCACACTCACCCTCACCCTAATCCTAAATCTCACCCTCACCCTCACTCTAAATTTAACCCTAATCCTAACCCTAACCCTAAACCAAAACCTCACCCTCACCCTCAAGCTAAACCTCACCCTCACCCTCACCCTAATCCTAACCCTCACCCTCACCCTCACCCTAACCCTAACCCTCACCATAACCCTCACCCTAACCCTAATGCAAACCCGAAACCACACCTCACCCTAAACCTAAAGCTAACCCTAACTGTCACCCTCACCCTAAACCTCACAGTAAGCCTTATCCTCACCCTAACACTAACTCTAACCCTCACACTAACCGTAATCCTCAACCCAACCCTAAACCTACCTGTGACCCTAAGCCTCACCCTATCCCTACCCTAACCCAATCCCTCTCCATAACCCTAACCCTACCCGTCACCCTAACCCTAAACCTAAACCTCACCCTAACCCTAACCCTCACTCTCACACTCACCCTCTGCCTAAAACTAACCCTAACCCTAATCATAACCCAAAAGTTCACCCTCATACTCAGCCTAACTCAAAACGTAACCCTAACCCTAACCCTCACCATAACCCTAACACTATCCCTAAACCTCACCCTAACCCTAAACCTCATCCTAACCCTAATCCTAACCCTCAACTACACCCTAACCCTAACCCTAACCCTAACCCTCACCCTCACCTTAAACCTCACCCTGACCCTTACACTCTCCATAAACTTAACCCTAACCCTGAACCTAATACTCACACTAACTATAACCATTACCCTCACCCTACCCCTCACTCTCAGCTTAAACCTCACCCTAACACTCACCGTCACCCACACCCTAACCCTCACCCGAAACCCAACCCTCACCCTCACCCTCACCCTAACTGTAACCCTAACACTCACCCCAAACCTAACCCATACCCGAACCCTAAGTCTAACCCTCACCCTCAATTTAACCCTAACATGAACCCTAACCCTAAACCTCACCCTAACCCTAAAGCTAAACCTAACCCTAAATCTTACTCTCATCCTAATCCTCACCCTAACCCTTTTCGTCACACTAACCCTACACCCTAACCCTTACACTAAATCAAACCCTCAACCTAACCCTCACCCTAAACTTAACCCTAACCCTCACCCTGAAACGAAACCTAACCCTTTTCCACACCCTCACCCTAACACTATCAACCTAACCCTCACCCTAAACCCAACCCTCACCTATACCCTAACCCTCACCCTCAGCCTCACCCTTACCCTCACCCTAAACATCAACCTAACCGTAACACTCAGCCTAACCCTAACCCTAAACTTCACCTTAACCCTAACGCTAACCCTAACCCTCACACTCACCCTAACCCATATCCTTACCATAACCCTAATGGTAACCCTAACCCTAATCCTCACACTCACCCTAACCCTAACTCTAACCCTCACTCTCACCCTCACCCTAACCCTAACCCTCACCCTCACCCTAAATCTAACCCTAACCCTAACCCTAAACCTAAACCTAAACCTCACCCTCACCCTAAACCTAACCCTAACCCTCACCCTCACCCTCACCCTCACCCTAAACCTCAACCTAACCCTAACCCTCACCCTAAACCTAACACTCAACATAACTCTAAACCTAACCCTCACCCTCACCCTCACCCTAACCCTAAACCTATCCCTCACCATAACCCTCACCCTAACCCTAGTGCAAACCCGAAACCTCACCTCACCCAAAACCTAAAGCTAACCCTAACTGTCACCCTCACCCTAAACCTCAGAGTAACCCTTACCATAACCCTAACACTAACCCTAACCCTCACACTAACACTAAATCTCAACCTAACCCTAAACCTACCAGTGACCCTAACCCTCACCCTATCCCTCACCCTTACCCTATCCCTCTCCCTAACCCTAACCCTACCCCTCACACTAACCCTAACCCTAAACCTGACACTAAACCTAACCTTCACCCTCACCCTCACCCTCTGCCTAACACTAACCATAACCCTAATCCTAACCCTAGGGCTCACCCTCATACTCACCCAACTCAAAACATAACCCTAACCCTAACCCTCACCATAACCCAAACCCTATCCCTAACCCTCACCCTAACCCTAAACCTCATCCTAACCCTAATCCTAACCCTCAACTTCACCCTAACACTAACCCTAACCCTATCCCTCACCGTAACCCTAACGCTAACCCTAACTCTCACCCTCACCCTAAACCTCACCCTGAGCCTTACCCTCTCCATAACCTTAACCCAAACCCTAAACCTAATACTCACACTAACTCTAACCATCACCCTCATCCTAACCCTCACTGTCACCTTGAACCTCACCCTAACACTTACCGTAACCCACACCCTAACCCTCACCTGAAACCCAACCCTCACCCTCACCCACACCCTATCCGTAACCCTAACACTCACCCCAAACCTAACCCTCACCCGAAACCTAACTCTAACCCTCACCTTCAACTTAACCCTAACCCGAACCCTAACCCTAAACCGAACCCTAACCCTAAAGCTAAACCTAACCCTAAATCTTACTCTCATCCTAATCCTCACCCTAACCCTTTTCCTCACACTAACCCTAATACTAACCCGTACACTAACTCAAACCCTCACCCTAAACCTAACTCTAACCCACACCCTGAACCTAACCTAACCCTTTTCCACACCTTCACCCTAACCCTCACCATCACCCTAACCCTCACTCTAAAACTAACCCTCACCTATACCCTAACCCTCACTCACACCCTCACTCTTACCCTCACCCTAAACATCACCCTAAACCTAACCCTCACCCTAACCCTAACCCTAACCCTCACCTTAACCCTAACGCTAACCCTAACCCTCACCCTCACCCTAAACCGCACCCTAACCCATACTCTCACCATAACCCTAAGGGTAACCCTAATCCTAATCCTCACACTCACCCTAACCCTAACCCTCATGCTCTTGCTCACCCTAACCCTAAACCTCACCCTCACGCTAAACCTCAACGTCAACTTAACCCTCATCCTAACCCTAACCGTCACCAACACCCTAACACTCACACTCATCCAAACCCTCTCCCTCACCCTCAGCCTAACCCTAACCCTAACCCTCACCCCAACCCTAACCCTCACCCTAACCCTAACTTTAACCCTCACACTCACCCTTACCCTAACCCTAATCCTTACCCTAACCCTCACCCTAAAACTTAATCTAACCCTAACCCTAACCCTAATACTCACTCTAACCCTAACCTTCATCCTAATCCCACCCTCACCCTAATCCTCACCCAAACCCTAACCCTAACCCTAAACCTCACCTTAAACATAACATTAACCCTGACCCTCACCGTAAGCCTCGCCCTAGCCCTAACCAGAACGTTAAAACTCACGCTAACCCTCACCCAAACCCTTACTCTCACCCTCAACCTCACCCTAACCCTCACACTAATATTAAACCTCACCCTAACCCTAACACTAACACTAAACAAAACCCTCATCCTATCCCTCAAACTGAGCCTAAACCTAACCCTAACCCTCACCCTCACCATCACCCTAAACCTAACACTAACCTTCAACCTCACCCTAATCCTTAACCTCACCCTAACCCTAACCCTTACCCTAACCCTCTCCCTAATCCTAACATTCACCCTAACCCTAACACTACCCCTTACCCTAACCATCATCCTAAACCTAATCCTAACCCTAACCCTCACCCAAACACTAACCCTAACCCTATCCTTAACCCTCAAAATCACCCTAACCCTCACCCTAACCCTAATGCAAACCCGAACCCTAAACCTCACTCTAACCCTAACCCTAACCCTAAGCCTCACACTAACCCTAACCATCAGCCTAACCCTAAACTTCATCCTATCACTAACCCTCACCCTAATCCTCACCCTGACCCGAATCCTAACCCTTACCTAACTGACACGCTCTCCCTCACCCTCTCCCTCTCCCTAACCCGCAACCTCACATTAGACCTCACCATAAACCTTACGCTAAACCTAACAAAAACCCTCACCCTAACCCTCACCCTCACACTAAACCTCACCCTAATCCATAGCCTCACCCTAACCCTAACCCTAACCCTAACCCTCTTCCTAACCCTAGCCCTACCCCTCACCCTAAGCCTCACCCTATAACTAACCCTAACCCTAAATCCTAACCCTAACTCTCACCGTCATCATTACCCTCACCCTCAACCTAACCCTAACATTAACCCTAACCCTCACCCTAACCCTCACTTAAACCTAACCCTAACCCTAAACCTCACACTAACACGCACCCTAACCGTAAACCTAACCCTCACCCTAATCCTAATATTCACATTAACCCTAACCCTCACCCTAAACCTAAACCTAACCCTATCACTCACCCTCAAGCTCTCCCTCAGCGAAACCCTAACCCTAACACTAATCCTAACCCTAACCCTCACCCACACCCTCACTCTCACCCTAACCCTATCCCTAACCCTCAACGTCAACCTCAGCCTCAACATAACCCTCACCCTCACCCTAACCCTAACCCTAACCCTATCCCGATCGCTCACCCTAACCCTAACCCTAACCCTAATGCTAACCCTATCCCTCACCCTCACCTTAACCCTCACACTAACCCTTACCCTCACCCTTACCCTAACCCTCACCCTCATTTTAACCCTCACTCTAACACTTACCAACAACCTAACCCTCACCCTAACCCTCACCCTAACCCTAAACCTAACCTTAACATTAACACTAACACCAAACCTAACCCTCACCCTCACCCTCACCCTCAGCCTAACCTAACCCAAAACCTCACCCTCAGCCTAACGCTGATGCTAACCCTAACACTCACCCTCACCCTAAACCTCTCACCAACCCTAACCCTCATCCTAAACCTAACCCTTACCCTAACCCTCACATGAAAGCTAACCCTCACCGTAACCCAAACCCTCACCCTAACGCTAAACCTAATGCTAACCCTAAACCTCACCCTAACCTTAGCTTTAATCCTAATCCTCACCTTAACCCTAACCCTAACACTAATGCTATACCTAAGCCTAAACCTCACCCTAAGAATGATGCTAAGCCTAATACTCAACCTCACCCTAAACCTCACCCTAACACTTACTGTCAGCCTAACCCTCACCCTAACCCTATCCCTAAGCCTAACCCTAACCCTGAACCTAAACATTATGCTACCCCTAACCCTAACCCTAACCCTCAGCCTAACCCTGATCCTAACCCTAACCCTAACACTAATCCTAACCCTCACCCTCACCCTCACCCTAACTCTAAACCTAAACCTAAACCTAACACTCACCCTCACCCTCACCCTAACCTAACATTATCCCTAACACTCACCCTAACCCTAAACCTCACCCTATTCCTCACCCTCACCCTAACGCTAACCCTAACCCTAACCCTCACCCTAACCCTCACCCTAGGCCTAATAATAACCCTAACCCTCATCCACACACTAAACCTCACCCTAACACTTACCCTCACCATAACCTTAACCCTAAGCCTAAACCTAAACCTAACCCTCACCCTAAAACTCACCTTACCCCTAACTCTAACCCTAACCCTCACCCTAACCCTAACCCTGAACCTAACTCTCAACCTAACCCTAACCCTCACACTCATCCTAAACCTCACCCTAACCCTAACATTACCTCTCTCCCTAACCATCACCCTAATCCTAACCCTAACACTCAACCTAACCCTAACCCCACCCCTCACCCTCACTGTCAAACTAACCCTAAGCCTAATGCTAACCCTCACCATAACCCTAATCCCACCCACACGCTAACCCGATACCTCACACTCACCCAAACCCTCATCCTCACCCTAACCTTCATCCTCACCCTAAACATCACCCAAACCCTAACTTTCACCCTAACCCTGACCCTCACTCTCAGCCTAACCCTAACCCTAACCCTAACCCTATTCCTAATCCTAACTCTCACCCTCACACTCACCCTAAACCTAAACCTAACACTCACCCTCATCCTCACCCTAACTCTAACCCTATCCCTAACCCTCACCCTAACACTAACCCTCACCCTATACCTCACCCTCACCCTAACCCAAACCCTAACACTAACCCTCACCCTAAACCTCACACTAACCCTAATCCTCATCCTCAAACTAAACCTCACCTTAACCCTCACCCTCACCCTAACTCTAATGCTAACCCTAACCCTCACCTTCACACTCACTCTCAACCTAACCCTTACCCTTATCCTAACCCTAACCCTCATCCTCAACCTAAACCTCACCCTAACCCTTACCCTCACCATAACCCACAAACTAACCCTAACCCTAAACCTACCACTCACCCTAACCCTCACCCTAAATATAACCCTAACCCTAACCCTAACCCTCACCCTAACCCTAAACTTGACCCTCACCCTAACACTCACCCTAACCCTTACCCTCACACTAAACTTATCCCTGATCCTAACCCTAATCCTAACTCTCAGCAGAACACTCACCCTCATCCTAACCCTTACCCGGACACTAATCATGACCCTATAGCTAACCCTCACCCTAATGCTAAACCTAACCCTTACCCTCACCCTAAACCTCACCATAATCCTAACCCTCACAGTAAACCTAACCCTAACCCTCACTCTACCCCTAACCCCTACCCTCATCCTAACTCTAACCTTCACCCTCACCCTCACCCTAACCCTAAACCTAACCCTAACACTCCTGCTAAACCTAATGCTAACCCTAAACCTCATACTCACCCTAACCCTCACACTAACCTTTACCATCACCCTAACCCTAACACTAACTTTCACACTAAACCTAACCTTCACCCTAACCCTAAGCCTACCTCTCCTCCTAACCCTCACCCTAAACCTAACCCTAAACCTAATCCTCACCCTATCTTTAACCTTAACCCAAACCCTCACCCTAACCCTCACCCTCACCCTAAACTTAATGCTAACCCTAATCCTAACCCTAACCCTAACCCTCACCCTTACACTAACCCACACCCTAAACTTCACCCTACCCTAACCGTAAACCTAACCTTCACCCTAACCCTCACCTTAATCCTAACCCTCACACTCACCCTAACCCTCACCCTAAACTTTAGACTTACCCTAACCCTACACCTAACCCTCAGACTAACCCTAACCTTAACCCTCAGCCTAACCCTTATGCTAACCCTAAATATAATCCTAACGCTCACCCAAAACATAAAGCTAATCCTAACCCAAACACTAAGCTTAACCCTCACCCTAACTATAACCCTAACCCGAACCTTCACCCTCACCCTGACCCTCACCTCAGCCTGACCCTAACACTAACCCTATTCCTAATCCTAACTCTCAGCGTCACCCTCACCCTAATCATCACCCTAACCCTAACCCTAACCATCAGGCTAAACCTAACCTCAGGTTAACCCTCACCCTCTCTCTAATCCTCACACTAACCCTAAACCTTAACCTCACCCTAACTCTCACACTAACACTAATCCTTACCCTATCACTAACCCTAACCCTAACCCTCACCCTAACCCTCACCCTAAACCTTACCCTCACCGTAACCCTAAAACTCACCCTCAACCTTAACCTCACCCTAACCCTTACCCTCACCCTAACCCGCAAACTAACCCTAACCCTAAACATACGGCTCACCCTAACCCTCACCCTCATCATAACCCTAAACCTAACACTCACCCTAACCCTAAACCTCACCCTAACACTTACCCTCACACTAAGCCAATCCCTAACCCTAACCCTAATTCTCAAAAGAACACTCACCCTCACCCTAACCGTCACCCTCACACTAAACATCACGCAACCCTAACCCTCCCTGTAACCCTAACCCTACTCCTCACCCTAACCCTAACCCTCACCGTAACCCTAACTCTCACACTAACCCTAACCCTAACCCTTACCCTCACCCTCACCCTAACCCTAACCCTAATCCTCATCCTAACACTAACCTTCACCCTCAGCCTCACCCTAACCCTAACCCTAACCCTAACCCCAACCCACACCCTCACCCTACACTTCACCCTAACCCTAAGCCTAAAACTTACTTAAATGAAAACCTCCCCTTCCCCCTCACCCTCACCCTAAACCTCACCCTCACCCTTGCCCTCACCCTAAAACTAACCCTAACCCTAAACCTAACCCTAACCCTCACCCTCACCTTAACCCTAACCCTAAACATAACCCTAACATTCATCCTAACCCTAACTCTAAACCTAATGCTAACCATAAACCACACAATCACCCTAACCTTCACCCTAACCCTTACCGTCACACTAAACCTAACCCTAAACCTAAACACTAAACCTCACCCTCACCCTAACCCTAAGTCTTCCCCTCAGCCTAAACCTCACCGTAAACCTAACCCTAACCCTAATCCTCACCCTATCCTTAACATTAAGGCAAAACCTCACCCTAACCCTAACCCTAACGCTAACCCTAACCCTCACCCTCACCAGTACACTCACCCTAACCCTTACACTCACCCTAAACCTAAACCTCACCCTAACCCTAACCCTCACCCTAACACTTACCCACACCCTCACCCTCACCCTAACCCTAAACCTAACCTTCACCATAACGCTCACACTAACCCTAACCCTCAACCTCAACGTAACACTCATCCTAAACTTTACCCTCACACTAACCCTTACCCTAACCCTAAACCTAACCCTCAAACTAACCCTAACCCTTACCCTCAGCCTAAACCTTATGCGAACCCTAAAACTAACAATAAACCTCACACTAACCCTAAACCTAACCCTAACCCTAACGGTGACACTAACCCTAACCCTAACCCTCAGCCTAACCCTCATCCTAACCATAATCCTAACCCTAATCCTAACCCTCACCATCCCCTTCACAATAATTCTAAACCTAAACCTAACACTCACCCTCACCCTCACCCTGACCTAACACTAGCCCTAAGCTTCAACCTAACCCTAACCCTCAACCTATACCTCACCCTCACCATAACCCTAACCCTAACCCTAACCGTAACCCTCACCCTAATCCTAAAACTAACACTAACCCTCATCCTCACACTAAACCTAACCCTAACCTATACCCTCACCATAAACTTAACCCTAAGCCTAAACCTAATCCTCACCCTAACCCTAACCCTCACCCACACACTAACCCTCAACCTCACCCTCAACATCACCCTAACACTAACCCTCACACTAACCCTAATCCTAACGCTCACCCTAACCCTAAACCTCACCATAAACCTCACCCTCACAGTAACCCACACCCTAACCCTAACGCTAACCCTTACCCTCACCCTCACAATAATCCACACCCTAACTCTTATCCTCACACTAACGCTAACCCTAACCCTAACCCTAACTCTAACCTTCACACTAACCCTAACCCTCACCCTAACCCTATCCCTACACTTCACCCTGACACTCATACTAACCCTATCCCTCAACCACACCCTAATCGTCACCCTCACCCAAACAGTCACCCTCACCCGAACAATCACACTCGCCCTAAAACTCACCCTCACAATAAACATCACCCTAACCCTAAATCTCACCCTAACCCAAACTCTAAACCTCACCCTAAATCTAATCCTCAACCTAAACCTATCCCTCACCCTGACCCTCACCCTCAACCTAACCCTAACCCTAACCCTCACCCTTACCCTAACCCTAATACTCACCCTAAACCTAACCCTCACCCTCACACTAAACCTAACCCTCACCCTCACACTAAACCTGACCCTCATCCTAACCCTTACCCTCACCCTCACCCTCTCCCTCACCCTAACCCTCATCCTAACCCTAACCTTAAACCTAATGCTAACCCTAAACCTCACTCTCACCCTAACCCTCACCCTAAACCTTACCCACAACCTAACCCTAACCCTAACCAACACACTAAACCTAACCCTCACTCTAACCCTAACCCTAAACCTCACACTAAACCTAACCCTCAACCTAACCCTAACCCTACCCCTGAGCCTAACCCTCACCCTAAATCTAAACTTAACCCAAATGCTCACCCTATCAGTAACCTTAATCCTAACGCTCACCCTCAACCTCTCCTTCCCCCTCAGCCTTACCCTAACCATAACCATAATCCTAACACTCAACCTAACCCTCACCCTAAACTTATCCCTGAGCCTCACCCTAACCCTCACCCTAACCATTACCGTCAACCTAACCCAAACCCTAACCCTAAACCTAACACTCATATTAACCGTAACCCTAACCCTCACCCTATAACTTATACTAACCCTAAACCTGAATCCAACCCTCACCCTAACCTGAAACTTCACACTAACCCTAAACCTAAACCTAACCCTCAGCCTAAACCTCATCTTAACCCTAAACCTAACCCTAACCTTCACGCTAACCCTAATCATCACCCTCACCCTAAACTTTACACAAACCCTAACCCTATCCCTAACCCTAACGTGAACCCTAACTCTACCCGAATACTCACCCACACCCTAAACCTCACTCTCACAATAAACATCAACCTAACACTAACCCTCAACCTAACCCTAACCCTAAACCTCACCCTAAACATTACCTTCACCGTAAACCTAAACCTCACACTAACCCTAAGCCTAACCCTAACCCTCACCCACACCCTCACACTAACCCTATCCCTAACCCTCATCCTAACATTAACCCTCACCCTCACCCTCACCCTCACCCTAACCGTAACCCACAACCTCACCCTAATCCTCACCCTAACCCTAACCCTAAACCTTACCTAACCGAAAAACTCACACTCACTCTCACCCTCAACCTAACCCTCAACCTAGCCCACCCCCTAACACTAACCCTCACCATAACCCTAACCCTCACACTCACACTCACCCTCACCCTAACCATAAACCTAACCCTTACCCTCACCCTAACCCTAACCCTCACACTGAGACTAACTCTCACCCTAACCCAAACCCTACCTCTCAGACTAACCTTCACCTTTACCCTAACTCTAACCCTCACCCTAACCCTAACCCTATCACTAACCCTCACACTAACCCTAACCTTAATAATGAACCTAAACCTCAGCCTCACCCTCACCATAACCCTAACACTCACCCTAATCCTAAACCTAACCCTAGTCCTCACGCTAACACTTACCCTCACCCTCACCCTAACCCTAAACCTTATCCTCACCATAACCCTCACCCGAAGCCTTACCGTCACCCTAACTCTAATCCTAACCCTAACCCTCACCACAACCCTAAACCTATCCCTAACCTTCACCATAACCCTAACCCTCATCCTACCTCACATTCAATCTAACCGTCACCCTAACCCTTACCGTCACCCTAAACCAACCCTAATCCTCACACTAAACCTAACCCTCACCCAAACTCTAATGTTACCTCTCACCCTAACCCTCACCCTCAACCTAACCCTAACCCTAATCCTCACCCTATCCTTAACCTTAACCCAAAATTACACCCTAACCCTCACCCTCACCCTAATGCTAACCATAAGTCTCAGCCTCACCGTAACCCTCTCCCTAACACTTTACCCTCACCCTAACACTCACCTTCACCCTAAAACTCACCCTAACACTCACCCAAACCCTAACCCTCACCTTAATCCTAACCCTAACCTTTACCTTGACGCTAAACCTCACCCTCACTCTAAACCTCACCCTAACACATACCCACACCCTTTCCCTCACTCTAACCCTAACCCTAAACCTAAAATTGACCCTAACCCTCACCCTAACCCTAAACCTCACCCTCACCCTAACCCTCACCCTAAACTTTACCCTCACCCTAACTCTTACCCTAACACTAAACCTAACCCTCACACTAACCCAAACCCTAATCCTCAGCCTAATCCTTATCCTAACCCTAAACCTAGCCCTAAACCTCACCCTAACCCTAACCCTAACCCTTAGCCTAACCCTCATCCTAACCATAACCCTAATCCTAACCCTCACCCTAACCCTAACCGTAAACCTAAACCTCACCTAACCCTAAGCCTCACCCTCATCCTCTCGATCACCCTCAGCCTAACCCTAAATGTAACTTAACCCTAACCCTCACCCTCACCCTCACCCTAACTCTAACCCTAAACCTAAACCTAACACTCACCCTCACCCTTACCCTAACCCTAACACTATCCCTAACCCTCAACCTAACCCTAACCCTCACCCTAATCCTAAACCTAACCCTCACCCTCAAACTCACCCTAAGTCTAACGCAATCCCTAACCCTAACCCTCACCCTCACCATCAACCTAACCCTCACACTCACCCTAAACCTCACCCTAAACCTGACCCTACCCCTGTCCCTACCCCTCACCCTAACCCTAACCCTAACCCTCAACCTAACCCTAAACCTATGCCTAACGCTAACCCTCACCCTAAACCTAATCCTCACCCACACCCTAACCCTCACCCTCAACCGAACCCTCACCCTCACCCAAACCCTCATCCTCACCCTAACCCTCACCCTCACTCTAAACATCACCCAAATCCTAACCCTCACCCTAACTCTAACACAAACCCTAATCCAAACCCTCACACTCACCCTAATCCTCACCCTAACCTTTACTCTCATCCTAATCCTTACCCTCACCATAACCCTAAACATTATCCTCACACTAACCGTAACCCTCACTCTAACCCTAATCCTAACCCTGACCCTAACCTTCACCCTCACCCTGACCCTCAGCTTCAGCTTAACCCTAACCCTAATCCTATTCCTAATCCTCACCCTCACAACCTAAACCTAACCTTAACACTAACCCTCACCCTCACCCTCACCGAACACTCACCCTCACACTAAACATCACCCTAAAGCTAACCATCACCCTAACCCTAACCACAGCTTAACCCTCACCCTCAACCTAACCTCACCCTAACCCTATCCCTAACCCTAAACCTAACCCTCAACCTAACCCTAACCCTTACCCTAAACCTAACCCTAATCCTATCCCTAAACCTAACCCTAACCCTCACACTCAACCTCACCCTCACCCTAACACTCACTGTCACCCTAACCCTCACCCAAAACCGAACCTTAACCCACACCCTAACCCTCACCCGAATCCTCAACGGAACCCTCACACTCACCCTAAGCCTAACGCTAACCCTAATCCTAACACTAACCCTGACCCTCCCCCTCCCCCTAAACCTAACCCACAACCTCACCCTAATCCTCACCCTAACCCTAACCCTGAACCTTACCTAACCGGAAACCTCACCCTCACCCAAACCCTAACCCTCAACCTATCCATCCCCCTAACCCTCACCCTAACCCAAACCCTCACCCTCAAACTCACCCTCACCCTAACCCTAAACATATCCCTAACCCTCACACTAGCCTAACCCTCACCGTAACCCTAACCCTACCTCTCAGACTAACCCTCACCTTAACCCTAACTCTGACCCTCACCCTAACCCAAACCCTATCACTAACCCTCACACTAACCCTAAACCTAATACTGAACCTAACCCTCACCCTCACATTCACAATAACCCTAACACTCACCCTAAACTTAACCCTAAAATTAGTCCTCACCCTAACACTTACCCTCCCACTCACCCTAACACTAACCCTCAACCTCACCCTAACCCTCACCCTAAGCTTTACTCTCACCCTAACTCTAATCCTAACCCTAACCCTCACCATCACCCTAATGCTAACCCTAACCCTCAGACTCACACTAATCCTCACCCTAACACTTACCCTCACCCTAACCCTAACCCTTACCCTCACCCTAAACCTCACCCTAACACTTACCCAAATCCTAAACCTCACCCTAAACCTAACCTTGACGCTAAACCTCACCCTCACCCTAAACCTCACCCTAACACTTAGTCACACCCTTACCCTCACCCTAACCCTAACCCTAAACCTAAATTTTACCCTAACACTCACCCTAACCCTAACCCTCACCCTCACTCTAACTCTCACCCTAACTTTTACCTTCACCCTAACTCTTACCCTAACTCAAAGCCAATCCCTCACACTAACCCTAACCCTAACCCTCAGCCTAACCCTTATCCTAACCCTAAACGTAGCCCTAAACCTCACCCTAATCCTAACCCTAACCCTCATCCTAACCCTAACCCTAACCCTCACACTAACCCTAACCGTAAGCCTAAACCTCACCCTAAACCTAACCCTCACCCTCACCCTCTCCTTCACCTTCACCTAATCCTAATCCTAACCTAATCATAACCCTCACCCTCACGCTCACCCTAACTCTAACCCTAAACCTAACCCTAACACCCACCCTCACCATTACCTTAACCCTAACAATATACCTAACCCTCAACCTAACCCTAACACTCACCCTAATCCTAAACCTAACCCTCACTCTCAAACTCACCCTATCTCTAACCCAAACCCTAACCCTAACCTCACCCTCACCCCCAACCTAACCCTCACCCTAACCCTAATCCTCACTCATACCCTAACCCTCACCCTCAACCGAACCCTCACCCTCAACCGCACCCTCATCCTCACCCTAACCCTCACCCTCACACTAAACATCACCTAACCCTCACCCTAACCCTAACCCAAACCCTATTCCAAACCCTCACACTCACCCTAACCCTCACCCTAACCCTAATCATAACCCTCAAAATAACCGTAACCCTCACTCTAGCCCTAAACGTAACCCTGACCCTGATCTTCACCCACACCCTGATCCTCACCCTCAGCTGAACCCTAACCGTAATCCTATTCCTATTCCTAACCCTCAGCCTCACATTAAACCTAACCCTAACCCTAACCCTCACCCTCACTCTAACCTTCACCTTCACCCTAAACATCATCCTAACCCTAACCCTCACCCTAACCCTAACCCGAACCCGAACCCTCAACCTAACCTCAGCTTAATCCTCACCCTCACCCTAATCCTCACCCTAACCCTAACCTTTAACTAACCGAAACCCTCACCCTCACCCTCAGCCTAAAGCTCACTCTAACCCTTCCCCTCACCCTAACCCTAACCCTAAACCTAACCATAACCCAAACCCACAACCTCACCCTACCCCTCACCCTCACCTTATCCTAAACCTTATCCTAACCCTAAACCTAAAAGAAACCTTCACCCTAACCAAACCCTAACCCTAACCCTAACCCTCAGCCTATGCTCATCCTAACCCTAACCCTAACCCTAAACCTTACCCTAAAACTAAACCTAACCCTCACCCTAACCCTAAACCTCACCCTCAAACTCACCCTAACCCTCAGCCTAAACCTAGTGCTAACCCTAATCCTAACACTCACCCTCAACCTAACTCTAACCCTAAACCAAACACTCCCACTCCCCCTCACCCTCACTCTAACCCTCACTCTAACACTAACCCTCACCCTCAACCTCACCCTCAACTTCAGCCTAACCCTAGTCTATACCCTAATCCTAACCCTCAGCCTACCCCTGACGCTAACCCTAGCTATAACCCTAACCCTCACCCTAACCCTCACCCTCAGCATAGTCCACACCCTAACGCTAAACCTAACCCTCACACTAACCCTAAACCTAACCCTCAGCCTAAACCTTATCCTAACCCTAAACCTAAAACTAACCTTCACCCTAAACAAACCCTAACCCTAACCCTAACCCTAAATTAACCCTAACCCTCACACTAACCCTAAACCTAATCCTCAGCCTAACCCTCATGCTAACCCTAACCCTAACACTAACCTTAACCCTGACCCTCAATTTAACCCTCCCCATAACCCTAACTCTATCCCTAAACCTCACCCTCAACCTAACCCTAATCCTAACACTAACCCTAAACTTCATCTTAACTCTCACCCTAACCCTCACTCTCACCCTAAACATCACCCTAAACTTAACCCATACCCTAACCCTAACCCTAACCCTCACCCTAACCCTAACCTCAGCTTAATCCTAACCCTGATGTAAACAAAACCCTCACCCTCACCCTCACCCTCACACTAACCCTATCCCTAACCCTCATCCTAACATTAACCCTCACCCTCACCCTCACCCTCACCCTAACCCTAACCCACAACCTCACCCTAATCCTCACCCTAACCCTAACCCTAAACCTTACCTAACCGAAAACCTCACACTCACTCTCACCCTCAACCTAACCCTCAACCTAGCCCACCCCCTAACACTAACCCTCACCATAACCCTAACCCTCACACTCACACTCACCCTCACCCTAACCCTAAACCTAACCCTTACCCTCACCCTAACCCTAACCCTCACACTGAGCCTAACTCTCACCCTAACCCTAACCCTACCTCTCAGACTAACCCTCACCTTTACCCTAACTCTAACCCTCACCCTAACCCTAACCCTATCACTAACCCTCACACTAACCCTAACCTTAATAATGAACCTAAACCTCAGCCTCACCCTCACCATAACACTAACACTCACCCTAATCCTAAACCTAACCCAAGTCCTCACGCTAACACTTACCCTCACCCTCAACCTAACCCTAACTCTCATCCTCACCCTAACCCTCACCCGAAGCCTTACCGTCACCCTAACTCTAATCCTAACCCTAACCCTCACCCACACCCTAACTCTAAACCAAACCATAACCATAACCCTCCCCTCCCCCAAACCCTCCCCCGAACCCTCACTCTCACCCTAACGCTCACCCTCATTCTAACCCTCACCCTAACCCTCACCCTCAACCTCACACTCTCCCTAACCTTCACCATTACCCTAACCATAACCATAAGCCTCAGGCTAACCCTAACTCTAACCCTCCCCCTCACCCGAACCTTCACCCTCACCCTCACCCTAAACATCACCCTAAAAATAACCCTGACGCTAATCCTAACCCTAATGCTCACCCTAACCGAAAACCTCATCTTAACCCTCAACCTCATCCTAAACTTCACCCTAATCTTACCCTAAACGTTACCTAAACTAAACCCTCACCCTCACCCTAACCTTAACCCTAAACCTAACCTGCACACTAACTCTAACCCTAACCCTCAGCATAACGCTCATCCTAACCCTAACTATACCCATAATCTTCACCCTAACCCTAAACATAACCCTAACCCTCACCCTAACCCTAACCCTCACCCTCATCCTCACCCTCACCCTCACACTAAGCCTAAACCTAACCCTAATCCTAATCCGAAACCTCACCCTCACCCTAAACCTAACACTAATCATTACTCTGATCCTCACCCTCACCTTTACCGTAACCCTAACCCTCACCATCACCCTAAACCTCACCCAAAACCGATCCCTCACCTCACCTAACCCTCAATCTCACCATAACCCTAAACCTAACCTTAATCCTCTCCCTAACCCTAACAATAACCCTATCCCTCACCCTAACCGTTATCCTAACACTTACCCTAAACCTAACCATAAACCTCACACTAACCCAAAAACTCACCCTATCCCTGATCATACCACTCACCCTAATCCTAACCCTAACCCTAATCCACACCCTAAATCTAACCCTAACCCTCACCCTCACCATAACCCTCATCCACACCCTAATCCTCACCCTCACCCGAAACATCACTGTCACCCTAACCCTCACCCTCACCCTAAACATCACCCAAAACCTAACCCTCACCCTAACCCTAAATATAACCCTCACCCTCACCCCAACCCTAATCCTAAGCCTAACACGAACCCTCACCCTAATCCTGACCCTCACACTCACGCTAAACCTAACCCTCACCCTCACCCTAACCCTAACCCTACCCCTCACACTACCCCTCACCCTAACACTTACCCTCACCCTAACACAGACCCGAACCCGAACCCTCACCCTAGCCCTCACCCTAACACAAATCCTAACCCTAACCCTAACCCTAAACCTAACCCTCACTCTAACCCTCACCTTGAAACTCATCCTAACACTAAACCTAACCCTAACCCTAACCCTCACCCTCACCCTCATCCTAACCCAAACCCTAATTCTTATTCAAACCCTAACACTCACCCAGAAACTAAACCTCACCCTAATCCTTAGCCTCAACCTCACCCTAACCGGAACCCACACCTTAACCTTAACCCTCACCCTACCTCTAACCCTAAACCTCAACCTCACACTCACACTAACCCTAACCCTAACCCTCACCCTCACCCTATCCCTAAACCTAATGCTAACCCTAACCCTCATCCTCACCCTAACATTAAACCTACCCCTCATCCTAACCCAAAACCTAACCCTAATGCTAACCCTAACCCTCACCCTCACCCTAAGCCTCACCCTAACCCTTACCCTCACCCTCTCCCTAACCCTTACCTTAAACATACACATGATCCTAACCCTCATCTTAACCCTTACCCTCACTATAAACCTAACACTAACCCTAATCCTCACACTAACACTAAACCAAAGCCTAACCCTAACCCTCACTTTAACCCTCACCCAAATCCTAACCCTGACCCTCACCCTTACTGTAACACTAACACTAAACCTAAACCTCACCCTCACCCTAACCCCCACTGTCACCCTAACCCTCAATGTCACCCTAACCCTAAACCTCACCCTAAACCTCACCCTAACCCTTAACCATAAACTTAACCCTAACCCACAGCCTAACCCTCACCCGAACCCTCACCGTCACCCTCAACCTCACCCTAACTGTAACCCTAAGACTCACCCCAACCCTAACACTCACCCTAACCCTAAGTCTAACCCTCACCCTCAACCTAACCCTAACCCGAACTCTAACCCTATACCTCACCCTAACCCTAAGGCTAAAACTAACCCTAACACTTACTCTTATCCTAATCCTCACCCTAACCCTTTTCCTCACACTAACACTAATCCTAACCCTCACACTAACCCTAACCCTCAACCTAACCCACAGCATCACCCTAACCCTCACCGTCACCCTAACCCTCACCTACACCCTAACCCTCTCCCTCACCCTCACCCTAAACATCAACCTAACCCTAACCCTCAGCCTAAGCCTAACCCTAAACCTCACCTTAATCCTAATCCTGACCTTCAACCTCACCCTCAGCCTAATCCTCACCCTAAACTTAAACCTAACCCTTTCCTAACCAAAAACTGCACACTAACCCTAACCCTCACCCTAACCCTCGCCCTCACCCTAGACCTCACCCTAAGCCAAACCCTAACCCTCACCCTCAAACTCAACCTCATCCTCAACCTCAGCCTCACCCTAAACCTAAACATATTCCTAACCCTAACCCTCCCCTTCACCCTCACTCTAACCCGAACTGTAAACCTAATGCTAACCCTAAACCTCACCCTCACCTTAACCCTAATTCTAACCCTCACCCTAACCCTAACCCTAACCCTAATGCTATACCCAACCCTAACCCTCACCCTAAGACTAATGCTAACCCTAATACTCAACCACAACCTAAACCTCACCCTAACCCTTACCCTCATCCTAACCCTCACCCTAACCCTAAACCTAAAACTAAACCTCACCCAAACACTCACCCTAACCCTTACCCTAAACCTCACCCTCACACTGACCCTCACCCTAACCTTTACCCACACCCTCACCCTAAACTTAACCATAACCCTCACACTAAACCTAACCCTCACCCTAACCCTAACCATAATCCTCACCCTAAACCTCATCCTAACCCTAAACCTAACCCTCAAACTAACGCTAACCCAAAACATTACCCTAACCCTAACCCTCACACTCACCCTCAGCCTAACACTAACCCGAGCCCAAATCCTAACCCTAACACTCAGCCTCACACTCACTTTAACTTGAACCCTAAACATAAACCTAACCCTCACCCTAACCACAAACCTATCCCTAATGCACAACCTAACCCTAAACATCACCCTCACCCTAACCCTAACTCTCACCCTAACTCACACCTTAACCCTGACGCTAACCCTAAACCTCACCCTCACCCTAAACCTCACCCTAACCCAAACCCTCACCATAGCCCTAAGAGTAACCCTAAACCTAATCCTCACACTCACCCTAACCCTAACCTTCACCCTATCGCTCACCCTAACCCTAACCCTCACCCTCACCCTAAACCTCACCCTCACCTTAACACTCACCCGAATCCTAACCTTAACCCTCACCCCAACCCTAACCCTCACGCTAAACCTAACTTTAACCCTCACCCTAAACCTTAATCTAACCCTAACCCTCACTCTCACCCTAATCCTCAACCTAACCCTGATCCTTACACTAACCCTAACACTAACCCTCACACTAAACCTAATCCTCACCCTAAACCTAAACGTAACCCTCACCCTAACCCTCACCCTAACCCTAACCATAACACTCACCATAATCCTAACCCTAAACCTAACCCTCTCCCTAACCCTAACCCTACCCCTCACCCTACCCCTCACCCTAAACCTAACCCTCACTCTTACATTTAACCTAACCCTCAACCTGAACGTAACTCTCACCTTCACCCTAACCCTCACCCTAACCCTACCCCTCACCAACACCCTAACTCTCACCCTCACCCGAACCCTCACTCTCACCCGAATCTTCACCAACACCCTTAGCCACACCCTCAAACGAATCCTCACTCTCACCCTCACCCTCACCCTAAACATCACCCTAACCCTAAACCCTCAACTTAACCCTAACCCTAACCCTCCCCCTAACCCTAACCCTAAACTTAATCCTCACCCTCACCGTAATCCGCACCCTCAACCTAAATCTATACCTTTCCTGACCGAAAACCTCACCTTCACCCAAACCCTCACCTTAGCCCTGACCCTCACCCTAGCCCTCACCCTATATCTAACGCTAAACTTAACCCTCACCCTCACTCTCACCCTCACCCTCACCCTCACCCTCAGCCTCACACTAACACTAAACCTAATCCTAACCCTAACCCTGACCCTCACCCTCACTCTAAACCTAACCCTAACCTGCACCATAAGCCTAACCCTAACCCTAATGCTAACCCTACCCCTCAACCTCACCCTAATCCTAACCCTAACACTCAACCTAAACCTAACCCTAATGCTAACGGTAACCCTAACCCTCTCCCTCATCCTAACCCTGACCCTAACCCTTTCCCTAACCCTCACCCTCACCCTATCCGTAACCCTAACACTCACCCTAACCCTAACTCTAACCCTAACCCTAATCCTACCCCTCAGCCTAAACCTCAACCTCACCCTAACCCTCACCATCTCCCTAACATTAATGATAAGCCTAAACATCAACCTCAACCTAACCGTTGCCCTAATCCTTACCCTCACCATAACCCTATCCCTCAACCTCAACCTAACCTTCACCCTAACCCTTACACTCACCCTAACCCTCACCCAACCCTAACCCTAACCCTAACCCTCACCCTAACCCCCACCCTAACATTCACCCTAACCCAAAAGCTAACCCTACACCTCAGTCTCACCCTAACCCTCACCCTAACTCTTATCCTCACACTAACCCTAACCCTAAACCTAACCGTAACCGTCACACTAAGCCTAAACCTCATCCTAACCCTAACCCTACTTCTCACCCTAATACTCAGCCTAACCCTAAACTTAACCCTAACCCGAACCCTAACATTAACCCTAATCCTCCCCCGAAACCTAAACCTCATGGTCACCCTAAGCCTCAACCTCACCTACACCCTATCCCTTCCCATACCCTGAAGCCTAACTCTCACGCTAAACCTCACCCTCAACCTAAACATCACCCTAACCCTCACCCTCACCCAAACCCTAACCCTCAATCTCACCCACAACCTATCCCTCACCCTCACCCGAACCCTCTCACTCTCCCTAATTTTCACTTTCACCTTAAAAATCACCCTAACCCTAACACTCATCCTAACCTTAACCATAACCCTCACCCTCACCCTAACCCTAACCCTAACCCTGACCCTTACCCTAACCCACAACGTAACACTTAGGCTAACCTTAACCCTCACTCTCACCCTAACCCTCCCCCTAACACTTACCATCACCCTAACCTTTACCCAAACCATAACCCTCACACTAAATCTAAGCCTCACCCTAACTCTAACCTTAAATCTGCCCCTCACCCTAACCCTAGCCGTGAGGGCTAGCGTGAGCCTCACTCATACCCTCAACCTCAGACTAACCATAAGCCTAACCCTAATCCTAAACCTAACCCTCACACTCACACTCACCCTAAACCTAACCCTAACCCTCATCCTCACACTAAGGCTAACTCTAACCAACCCTCAACCTCACCCTAACCCTTAACCTCACCCTAACCCTAACCCTAACCTTCACACTAACCCTAAAACTACCCCTCAGCCTAACCCTAAGACTCACACTAAACCCAACACTGATGCTAACACAAATGTTCACTCTCAACCTAAGCCTCACCCTCTCCCTACCCCTTCCTCTCACCCTATCCCTCAACCTAACCCAAACCCTAACCCTAACCATAAACTTCCACCTAACCCTCACCCTAACCCTCACCCTAGCCCTAACCCTAACCCTCACCCTAACACTAAACCTAAGCCTAACCCTCACCTTCACCGTAACTGTCATCCTAACACTTAACCTTACCCTAACCCTAACACTAACACTCACCCTAACCCTAACCCTCACCGGAACCCTCACTCTCTCCTTCACCCTCACCCTAAATATCACCCTAAACCTAAACCTCACCCTAACCCTAACCCTAACCCTCACCCTAAACCTAACCCTTACCTTAAACTTCACCCTCACCCTAATCCTCACCCTAGCCCTCACCATAAACCTAACCCTAAACTTAACCCTCAGCCTAACCCTTAGCCTCACCCTCAGCCTCACCCTAAACCTCAACCTTACTCTCACCCTAACCCTAACCCTTTCCCTCACCATAACCCTATCCCTAACCCTCAACCTAACCCGCACCCTAACACTTACGCTCACCCTAACCCTCACCCAACCCTAACCCGAACCCTAACCCTCACCCTAAGCCCCACCCAAACCTTCACCATAACCCTAACGCTAACCCTAACCCTCAGTCTCAACCTAACCCTCACCCTAAACCTTATCCTCACACTAACCCTAACCCTTACCGTAAAGGTCACACTAAGCCTAACCCTCATCCTAACCCTAACCCTACCTCTCACCCAAAGCCTCACCCTAACCCTATCCCTAACCGTAATGCTCAACCTAGCCCTAACCCTCACCCTCACCCTAATCCTCACCCTCAACCTAACCCTAACCCTTACCAAACCGAAAGCCTCACCCTTAACCTCACCCTCGCCCTCACCCTCAGCTTAACCCTTACACTAACCCTAATCCAAACCCTAACTCTTACCCTCAACCTAAACCTAACCCTAACCCTAATCCTCACCATCACCCTCTCACTCACCCTCACCGCACCCTAATCCTCACGCTCTAACTCACCCTAACCCTAACGCTCAAAGTCACCCTTAACCTCAACCTAAACCTAACTGTCACGCTAACCCTAACCCTTACCATAATCCTAACCCTAACCCTAACCCTCACCCTAACTCTAACCCTAACCCTAAGCCTAACCCTCACCGTAACTCTAACAATAACCCTAACCCTAAACGTCAACCTAACCCTCATCCTACCGCTAACCCTAACACTAACCCTAACCCTGACCCACAATCTAACCCTCCCCTTAACCCTCACCCTCACCCTAAACATCACCCTCACCATAACCCTAACACTAACCCTAACCCTGACCCTCAATCTAACCCTCCCCTTAACACTCACCCTCACCCTAAACATCACCCTCACCCTAACCCTAATCCTAACACTAACCCTAAACCTCACCCTAACCCTAACCTCAGCTTAACCCTAACCCTGATGTAAACTACACCCTCACCCTCACCCTCACCCTAATCCCTACCCTACCCCTAACCCTGACATAAAGGAAAGCCTCACCCTCAACTTCACACTAACCCTCACCTTAACCCTCACCTTAATCTTGACCCTGATCTTAACCATCAGCCTAACTCTAACACTAAACCTAAATCTCACCCTCACCTAATCCTCACCATCACTCTAACCCTCCCCCTAAACCTAACCCTCACCCACACCCTAAACCTCACCCTCACCATAGCCCTCATCCTCACCCTAACCCTAACACTAACCATCAACCTCACCCTCACCCTCTGGCTAAACCTAACCCTAACCTAGCCCTAAACCTCACCCTCACCCTCAACCTCACCCGCACCCTAACCCTAAAAATAACCCTAACACTAACACTAACACTAAACCTCAACCTCACCCTAACCCTAACACTAATCCTAAACCTCACCCTAACCCTCACCCTAACTCTAACCCTCACACTAACCCGAACTCTCACCCTAAACCTAACACTAACCCTAACCCTTACCCTCACAATCACCCTAACTGTAACCCTTACCCTCACTCTAACCCTAACCCTAACAGTAACCCTAACCCTAAACCTAGTCCTCACACTAACCCTAACGCTCATCCACACTTTAATCCGAACCCTCACCCGAACCGAAACCGAACCCTAACCCTAACCCTAAACCTAACCCTAACACTCCCACTAAACTTAACTCTCACCCTAACTGTAACCCTAGCCATCAGCCTAAACCTCACCCTAACCCTAACCCTACCCCAAACCCTAACCCTCACACTAAACCTAACCCTCAACCTATCCATAACCCTACCCCTCAGCCTAAGACTCACCCGAACCCTAACCCTAACCCTAAACCTAATCCTCACCCTATACCTAACTCTAACCCTAACCCTCACACCCACTCTAGCCCTCACACTAAAATTACCCTAACCCTATCCCAAAACCTAAACCTCACCCTCATCTTAACCCTCACCCTAACCCTTCTCCTCACCATAAACCTAATCATGAACCTAAACTTAACCCTAAAACTCACATTAAACCTAAGCCTCACCCTAACCCTAAGCCTACCCCACAGCCTAACCCTCATCCTAACCCTAACCCTAACCCTATCCCTCACCCTAACCCTAACCCTAACATTAACCTAACCCTCCACCTAACCCAAACCCTAACCTCACCCTAACACTCACCTTCAGCCTAACCCTAAAGCTAATCCTAATCCTAAACCTAACCCTCACCCACACCCTCAACCTAACTCTAACCCGAACCCTAACCATAACCCTCCCCCTCCCCCTCACCGGAACCCACACTCTCACCCTAATGCTCACCCTCACTCTAACCCTCGTCCTCACCCTCACCCTCAACCTCACCCTCAACCTCACCATCACCCTAAACCTAACCCTAACCATAACCCTCATGCTAAACTTAACTCTAAACCTAACCCTCACACTCACCTGAACCCTAACCCTCACCTTAACCCTAACACTAAACCACACCCTAAACCTCACCCTCCCCCTCACCTCAACCACAAACTCACCCTAACCCTCACCATCACCCTAACCCTAACCCTAAGCAAAACCCTCACGCTAACCCTAACTCTAACCCTAACCTCACACTCACCTTAACCCTAACCCTCACCCTCAACCTTACCGTAACCCTAACCCTTACCCTAACCCTCACCCTCACACTTACCGTAACCCTAACCCTTACCCTAACCCTTACCGTCAACCTCACCCTCACCGTGACCCTCACCCTAAGCCTAACCCTAACCGTAATCCTAAACCTAACCCTCACCCTCACCCTAACCCTAACCCTCATCCTAAATCTAACGGTCACCCTCACCCTAAACCTAACACTAACAATCAGCCTCATCTTCACCCTTACCCTTACCCTAACCGTAACCCTCACCCTCACCCTAACCCTAACCCTCACACTAAACCTAACCCTCACCCTCACCCTAACCCTACCATTACGCCTCACCCTAGCCCTCAGGCTCACCCTAACTCTAACCCTAAACCTAATCTCAAGCTAACCCTAACCCGAACCCTCACCCTCACCCTAACCTTAACCCTAACCCACACACTTAACCTTAAACCTAACCCTCAGCCTAACGCTCATCCTAACCCTAAACCTAAATCTCATCCTAACCCTAACATTAAACCTCACCCTCACCGTTACCATAACACTAACCCTAAAAATAAAACTAACCCTAACCCTCACCCTAACCATAACACTCACCCTAACCCAAACCCTCACCCTAACACTTACCCTCACACTAACCCTAACCCTAACACTAACACTAACCCTCACACTAACCCTAACCCTAACCCTAACCCTAAACCTCAACCTCACCCTCACCCTCAGCCTAACCCTAGTACTTACCCTCAACCTATACCTTCCCCTCAACCTAACCCTAACCCTAACCCTCACCCTCACCCTCACCCACACCTCACCATAACCCTATCCCTCACCGTCCACCTAAACCTAACCTTAACACTTGCCATCACCTTAACACTCACCCTAACCCTAACCCTGAACCTAACCCTCACCCAAATGCTCACCCTAACACTAACACTAAACCTATCCCTCACCCTCAGTCTAACCCTCACCCTAAAGCTTACCCTCACCCTAAACCTAATCCTCACACTAACCCTAAACCTAACCCTAAACCTAACCTTCACCTTAACCCTCACCTTAATCCTGACTCTGATCTTAACCCTCAGCCTAACTCTAACATTAAGCCTACATCTCACCCTCACCTAACCCTCACCATCACCCTAAACCTCACCCTAAACCTAACCGTCACCCACACCCTAAAACCCCCCCTCACCCTCACCCTCGCCCCAAAGCTAACAGTAAGTGTAAACTTCACCATCACCATCATACTAACACTAATCCTAAACCTAACCCTCACACTCACCCTAAACCTAACCCTAACCCTCACCGTCACCCTCAACCTTACCCTAACCCCAAACCTAACCATCAGCCTAACCCTAACACTAAACCTAACCCACATCTTAAACCTAACCCTAACCCTAAAACTCACCCTCACCCTAACCTTCAACCTCACCCTAAACCTCACCCTCATTCTAACCCTCACCTTAACCCTAATCATAAGCCTCTCCTTCACGCTAAACCTCACCCTAACCCTTAACCTTACCCTAACCCTAACACTAACCCTAACCCTCACACTAAACCTAAACCTCACCCTCACCCTAACCCTAACCCTACGCCTCACATTAACCCTAACACTCATCCTAACTCTAACCCTAACCCTCACCCTCACCCAAACCTGAACCCTCACCTCAACCTAACCCTCACTCTCACCCTAACCCTAAATCTAAATCTAATCCTCTCCCTAACCCTCACCCACACCCTCACCCTCACCTTAAGCCTAACCCTAACCCTAATCCTAAACCTAACCCTCACTCTCACCCTAAAACTAACCCTAACCCTAATCCTAAACCCAAACCTCACCTTCACCATAAATCTAACACTGACCATCACCCTCACAAGCACCCTTACCCTAACCCCAATCCTATGACTTACCCTCACCCTAACCCTAACAATAACCCTATCCCTCACTCTAACCCTTATCCTCACACTTACCCTAAACCAAACCCAAAACCTCACACTAACCCTAAACCTCACACTAACCCTGACCCAACCCCTCACCCTAAACCTCACCCTAATCCTAACCCTAACCATAACCCACACGTTAAACCTAACCCTAACCCTCACCCTCACTTTAACCCTCACCTTAATCCTTTCCATGACCCTAACCCTCACTGTAACGCTACCACTAAACCTAAAACTAACCCTCACCCTAACCCTCACTGTCAGCTTAAACATCACCCTAACCCTCACCCTCACACTCACACTAACCCTAACACTAACTCTCACCCTAACCCTCACTCTAACCCTTAACCTTACCCTAACCCTACCCCACAACCTCACACTAAACCTAACCCTCAACCTCATCCCAACCCTAACCCTAACCGTCACCCTAACACTTACCCTCACCCTAAACCAAACCCTAACCTTCACCCTCACCTAGCCCTCAACCTTACACTAATCCTAACCCTAAACGTGACCCTCACCCTCACCCTGACCCTCACTCTAACCGTATCCCTAACCCTAACCCTCACCCTCACCTTCACCCTAACCCTAACTCTAATTCAAACCCTAACCCTCACACACACCCTAAACCTCACCAGAATCCTTAGCCTCACTCTCACCCTAATTGGAACCCACAACTTAACCTTAACCCTCACTCTACCCCTGACCATAAACCTGAACCTAACACTCACCCTAAACCTAACCCTAACCCTCACCCTCAAGCTAACCCTAAACCTAATGCTAACCCTAAACATCATCCTCACCATAACCCTAACCCTAACCCTCACCCTAACCCAAACCCTAAACCTAATGCTAACCCTAACCATCAACCTCAGCCTAACCCTCACTCTAATCTTTACCCTCACCCTCTCCCTCACCCTTACCCTAAACCTACCCTCAGCCTAAACCTCACCTTAAACCTTACCCTCACTATAAACTTAAAACTAACCCTAATTCTCACACTAACCCTAAACCTAACCCTAACCCTAACCCTCACTTTAACCCTCACCCTAAGCCTAACCCTGAACCTAACCCTCACTGTCACCCTAACCCTCAACGTCACCCTAACCCTCAACCTAACCCTAACCCTCACCCTAAATCTCACCCTAAACCTTACCCTCACCACAACCTTAACCCTAACCCACACCCTAAACCTCACGCGAAACCAAACCCTCACCCTCAGCCTCATCCTAACCGTAACACTAACATTCACCCCAAACCTAACCCTCACCCTAACCATAACTCTAACCCTCACCCTCAACCTAACCAACACCTGAACTCTAAACCTATACCTCACACTACCCTTAATGCTAAACATAACCCTAAATCTTAGTATCATCCTAATTCTCACCCTAAACCTTTTCCTCACCCTAATCCTAATCCTAACCCTCACACTAGCCCTAACCCTCAACCTAACCCTCACTGTCACCCTAACCCTCACCCTAACCCTAACCCTCACCCTCACCCTCACCCTAAAAATCACCCTAACCCTAACCCTCAGCCTAAACCTAACCCTAACCCTCACCTTAACCCTAACCCTCACCTTCAACCTCAGCCTCAGCCTAATCCTCACCCTAAACCTAACCCTAACCCTTTCCTAACCGAAAACCGCACCCTCACCCTAACCCTCATCCTAACCTTCGCCCTCACCCTAGCCCTCACCTTAAGCCTAACCCTAACCCTAACCCTCAACCTCAACCTCATCCTCAACCTCAGCCTCACCCTAAACCTAATCCTAAACCTAACCCTCACCCAAACCCTCACGGTAACCATAACCGTAAACCTAATGCTAACCCTAATCCTAACCCTCACCCTAACACTAACCCTAAGCCTAATGCCATACCTAACCCTAACCCTCACACTAAGACTGATGCTAACCCTAATACTCAACCACAACCTAAACATCACCCTAACACTTACCCTCATCCTAACCCTCACCTTAACCCTAAACCTGAACCTAATCCTCATCCAAACACTCACCCTAACCCTTACACTAACCCTATTCTTCACCCTCACCCTAACCCTCACCATATCCCTTATACTCACACTAACCCTAACCCTAACCCTACACCTCACACTAACGCTAACCCTTAACTCAACCCTACCCCTATCCCTCACCCTAACCCTAAACCTAACCCTCATCCAAATGCTCACCCTAACCCTAACACTAACCTTATCCCTCACCCTCACTGTAACCCTCACCCTAACGCATACCCTCACCCTAACCCTAACCCTAACACTCAACCTAAACCTAACATAACACTAATGCTAACCCGAACCCTCACCATCACCCGAACCCACACCCTCACCCTAACACTCAGCTAATCCTCACCCTAACCCTAACATTACCTAATCAAGACCCTCACCCTCACACTCACCTTCACCCTACCCCTCACCCTCACCCGAGCCCTCACCCTAACCGTAACCCTAACACTAAACCTCACCCTCATCCTCAACCTCAGCCTAACGGTATCCCTATCCCTAATCCTAACTGTCACCCTCAACCTAAGCCTAACCCTAACACTCAACCCTCACCCTAAGCCTCACCCTAACCCTAACGCTAACCCTAACCCTCACCCTCATCCTAGCGCTCAACATAACCCTAACTGTAATCCTAAATCTAACCCTAAACCTCATCTTCACCCTCACCCTCACCCTCACCTTCAGCCTAATCCTATCCCTAACCCTAATATTAACTCTAAACCTAAACCTAACCCTACCTCTACTCCTAACCCTAGCCCTCACCCTCACTCATACCCTCAACCTCAGCCTAACCCTAACCCTAATCCTAAACCTAACCCTCACACTCACACTCACCCTTACCCTAAACCTAATCCTCACCCTCAACCTAAGTGTAACCCTAAACCTCACCCTTACCCTAACCCTTAACATCCCCCGAAACCTAACCCTAACCCTAACCTTTAAACTACCCCTCAGCCTAACTCTAACCCTCACCCTCAACACAAACCTGATGCTAACACAAATGCTCACTCTCAACCTAAGCCTCAGCCTAAAACTTACCCTCACCATAACCCTATCCCTCCCCTCTCCCTAACACTCACTCTAACCCCTCCCCTCACCCTAACCCTCACCCTAACCCAAAGCCTAACCCGAATCCTAACCTTCACCCTAAGCCTCACGCTAACACTCACCCTAACCCTAACCCTAACCCTCACCCTCAAACTCACCCTAACCCTAAACCTAAACTTAACCCTCACTCTCACCCTAACTATCATCCTAACCCTTACCCTCGCCGTAAACCTAACCCTAACCCAAACCCTAAAACTCAACCTAAACCTAACCCTAACCCTAATGCTAACCCTAACCCTCACCCTCACCCTAACCTGGACCCTAAACCTTACCCTTAACATCACCCTCACATTCACCCTAACCCTAACCCTTACCCTCACCATAACCCTATCCCTCACTCTCAATCTAACCCTCACCCTAAACCTTACGCTCAACCTAACCCTCACCCAACCCTAACCCGAACCCGAACCCACACCCTAACCCCCACACTAACCTTCACCCTAACCCTAACGCTAACCCTAACCCTCACTCTCAACCTAACCCTCATCCTAACCCTTATCCTCACATTAACCCTAACCCTAACCGTAACCCTCACACTAAGCCTAACCCTCAACCTAACCCTAATCCTCACCCTCACCATAATCCTCACCCTAAACATAACCCTAACCCTTACCTAACCGAAACCCTAACCCTGACCCTCACTCTCACCCTCAGCCTAACCCTTACCCTAAACCTAATAGTACCCAAACTCTTATCCTCACCCTAAATCTAACCCTAACACTAACCCTCATGGTCACCCTCCCACTCACGCTCACCCTCACCCTAACGCTCACGCTCAACCTAACCCTCACCCTAACCCTCACCGTCACCCTAAACATCACCCTAACCTTAACCCTCATGCTAACCCTAACCCTTACCCTACCCTAACCCTAACCCTAAACCTCTCCCTAAACCTTATGCTAACCCTAACTCTCATCCTCACCCTAATCCTCACCCTAACCCTTATCCTCACACTAACCCTAACCCTAACCCTCAGCATCACCATAACCCTAAACCTAAACCTAAAACTAACACTCACCCTGGACCTAACCCTTACCCTAAAAGTAAACCTCACACTAAGCCACACCCTAACCCTCACCCTAAACTTAAACCTCACCCTCACCCTCACTCTAAACCTAACCTTTACCCTATCCCTAACCCTGCCCCTCAACCTAACCCTCACCCTCACCCTAACCCTAACACTAAACCTCACCCTAAACCTAACCCTAACCCTAACCCTCACGGTAACCCTAACTCTCATCCTAACGCTCACCCTAACCCTAAAACTCACCCTAACAGTAAACCTAAACGTCACCATCACCCTAGCCCTCACCCTAACTCTTATCCTAACCCTAATCCTCATCCTAAGCCTAACCCCCACCCTAACCCTAACCCTAAACCTCAAACTAACCCTAACCCTCACGCTTACTGTAACCCTAACCCTAACCCTCACCCTAAACCTCACCCTAACCCTAACCCTCACCCTCACCCTCAACCTCAGAATAACCCTAACAATAATCCTAACCCTAACCCTCACCCTAACCATAACCCTCTCCCTAACCCAAACCTGCACCCTAAAACTTACGCTCACACTAACACTAATCCTAACCCTAACACTAACCCTCATACTAACCCTAACCCTAACCCTAAACCTCAACCTAACCCTCAAACTCACCATAACCCTAACACTAACTCTAACACTCACCCTCACCCTAAGCCTTCCCCTAACCCTATATCTAACCCTAAACCTCACCCTCACAATAACCCTAACAATAACCCTAAACATAAACCTCACACTAACCCTAACACTAACCCTCACCCCCACCCTCACCCTCAGAGTAACTCTAACCCTAACCCTAACAATAACACTAACCCTAATCCTTACCATCCCACTAACCCTAATCCTCACCCCACCCTCACCCTCAGCCTAACCCTCAGCCTAAGCCTAACGCTCACCCTAACCCTCACACTCACCCTCACCTGAACCCTAATCCTAAACCTAAACCTATCCCTAAACATCAAGCGAACCCTCATCCTCAAACTAACCCTAAACTTAAACCTACCCCTGACCCTCCCCCTAATCCTAACTCTATCCCTAAACCTCACCCTCACCCTAACCCTAACCCTAACCCTAACCCTAAAACTCACACTAAACCTCACTCTAACCATTACCCTCAACCTCACCCTCAACCTACCCTTAACTCTAACTCTGACCCTAACAATAACACTAACCCTAAACCTAACACTAACCATAACCCTCACCCTCAGCCTCACCTTCACCGCAAACTGAACCCTAACAATAAAATTAACAATAACCCTAAACCAAACAACAACCCTAACCCTAACACTCACCCTAACCCTAACACTAAAACTCACCCTAAACCTGCCACTAAACCTAACTCTAACCCTAAACCTCACCCTCACCCTAACCCTAACCCTAACCCTAATCCAAAACCTCACCCTAAACCTCACCCTAACCCTAACACTAACCCTCACCCTAATCCTAAGGCTAACCCTAAACCTCAACCTAACCCTAACCCCCAAGCTCACCGTAATCCTAACCCCAAACCTCACAATAATCCTGCCCCTAAACCTAACGCTAATCCTAAACCTCACCCTCACCCTAACCCTAACCCTAACCCTAATCCAAAACCTCACTCTAACCTTCACCCTAAACCTAAACCTCACCCTCACCCTCACACTAACCCTGACCTTTACCCTATCCCTAACCCTACCCCTCAACCTAACCCTCACCCTCACCCTAACCCTAACACTAACCCTCACCCTAAACCTAACCCTAACCCTAACCCTCACCCTAAACCTAAACCTAACCCTCATCCTAAACCTAAACCTTACCTGATACCTAACCCTAACGCTAAACCTAACCATAACCCTAACCCTCACCCTCAACCTTACCCTCACCCTAACCCTAAACCTAACCCTAACCCTCACCCTAACCCTAACCAGAATCCTAACCCTAACCCTCACCGTCACCATCACCCTCACCCTAACCCTCAGTCTCAAACTCACCTTCACCCTAACCCTCAAACTAAACCAAACCCTCACCCTAACCCTAACAATCTCCCTAACACTAACCCTACCTTTCACCCTAACCTTAACCCTAAAGGTCACCCTAACCCTAACCCTCACCCTCACCCTCACCCTCTGCCTAACACTAACCGTAACCCTAATCCTAACCCTAACTCTCAACCTCATACTCACCTTAACTCAAATCCTAACCCTAACCATAACCCTATCCCTAATTCTCATCCTAACCCTAACACTAATCCTCAATCTAACCCTAACCTTCACCCTCACCCTAACCCTAACCCTATCCCTCCCCATAACCCTAACCTTAACCCTTACCGTAATCCTCACCCTCAGGCTAAACCTCACCTTTAACCTTACCGTCACCCCCACTCTAACCCTCACCCTAAGCGTAGCACTCACCCTAACCCTATCTCTACCCCTAAACCTCACCCTCACCCTAATCTTAACTCTAAGCCTAACCCTAACTTTAACAGTAATCCTAACACTTACCATCACCCTAACCTTATTCCTCACCGCCACCATCACCCTCAGACAAACCCTAAGCCTAAGCCTAAGACTCACCCTAACCCTCACACTCACCCTCACCCTAACTCTAATCCTAAACCTAACCCTATCCCTAAATCTCAACCTAACCCTCACCCTCATCCTAACCCTAACCCTAAAAATCACCCTAACCCTACCCTCAACCCTAACTCTAATCCTAAACCTCACCCTCACCCTAAACCTAACCCTAACACTAACCCTAAACTTCACCCTAAAACTCACCCTAACCCTAACACTCACCCTCACCCTCAACCTAATTTAACTCTAACCCTAACCCTAACAATAACACTAACCATAACCATAAACATAAACATAACCATGACCCTCACCCTCAGCCTCACCCTCACCGCAAACTTCAACCTAACCATAACACTAACAATAACACTAACACTAACCCTAACCCTAAGCCTCACCCTAACCTTAACACTAACCCTAACCCTAAACCTCACCCTAACCCTGCCCCTAAACCTAACTCTAACCCAAAACCTCACCCTAAACCTCACCCTAACCCTAACCCTAAACCTAAACCTCACTCTCACCCTAACCCTCACTCTTATCCTTACCCTCACACTAACCCTAACCCTAACCCTAATCCTCACATTAACATTATACCTCACCCTAACCCTAACCCTACCCCTCAACTTAAACTTCACACTAACCCTAACCCTAAGCCTAACTTTGACAGTAACCCTTTCCCAAACCCTAAACTTCACCCTAACCCTTACCGTCACCGTCACCCTAAACCTCACCCTCACCCTAACCCTGAACTACACCTCACCCTAACGCTAACCCTAAACCTAACCCTCACCCTAACCCTCACCCTAATCCTAACCCTATCCCTAACCCTCAACCTAACCCTAAACCTAACCCTAAACCTAACCCTCACCCTCACCCAAACCCTTACCCTCACCCTTATACTAACCCTAACAATCAGCCTAACCATCATCCTAACCCTCACACTAACCCTAAACCTCACCCTAACCATAACCCTAACTCTCAGCCAAACCCACTTCCTAACCCTAACACTAACACTCAACCCAACCCTAACCCTAACCCTAACTCTAACCCTCATCCTAAACCTGAAACTCACCCTCACCCTCACCCTCAGCCTAACCCTAACCCTAAAACTAAACCTAACCCTAACCCTCACACTCATCGTCACCCTAACTCTAACAGTAACCCTAACCTTGACCCTGACCCTAACCCCAACCCTATCACTAACCCTCATCCTCACCCTAACCCTAAACCTCACTCTCACTCTAACCCTAACCCTAACCCTCACCCTAACCCTAATCCTTAACCTAACCCTCACCCTCACCATAAACCTCAACCTAACCCTTACCCTCACCCGAACCCTAAAACTAACCCTCAGCCTAACCCTCATCCTAACCCTAACCCTAAACCTAACCCTCACAATAACCTTAACGCTAATCCTAACCCTAACCCTCACATTAACCCTAACCCTCAACCTCATCCTCAACCTCACCCTAAGCCTAACCCTAACCCTCCCCCTAATCCAAACACTAACCCTAAACCCTCAACCTAACCCTAACCCTAATCCAAAACCTAACCCTCACCCTCACTGTAACCCTTACCCTCACTCTAAACCTTACCCTCACCCTAAACCTAAACTTAACCCTCAGTCTAACCCACATCCTAACCCTAACCCTAACCCTAACCGTCACCCTAACCTTAACCCTAACCGTAAACCTGACCCTCTCCTAAAACCTAACCCTCACCCTCACCCTTAACCTCACCTTCATGCTCACACTAACCCTCACACTAACCTTCACTCTAACCCTAACCCTAACAATAACCCTCACCCTAAACCTAACTCTAACCCTCACCCTCATGTTAACCCTAAACCTCACCTTAACCCTCATCCTAAACCTACCCCTACCCCTAATGCTAACCCTAATCCTCACTATCACCCTAACCCTCACCCTAACCCTTATCCTCATAGTAACCCTAACCCTAACCCTAACCCTCACCCTAACCCTAACCGAACCCTCACCCTCAACTTTACCCTAACCCTCACCGTCACCCCAACCATCAGCACCACCCTAACACTCACCTACACCCTCACCCTCACTCTCAGCCTCACCCCCACCCTAACCATCACCCTCACCCTAAACATCACCCTAACCCTAACCCAAACACAAACGTTAACCCTAATCCTCACCCTAACCCTAATCCTCAACTTAAACCTCACCGTCACCCTAATCCTCACCCTAACCCTAACCCTAATCCTTTCCTAAACAAATCCCTCACCCTCACCCTAACCGTAACCCTAACCCTAATGCTAACACTAGCCCTCACCCTCACCCTAACCCTAATAATAACCCTAACCCTAATCCTAAACCTAACCCTAATGCTAACCTTAAACATCAACCTCACCATAACCCTCACCATAACCTTTACCCTCACACTAAACATAAACCTAATCCTAACCCTCACACTCACCCTAACGGTAATACTCACCCTAACCCTAATCCTCAGCTGAAACCTCACCGTCAGCCTAAACATCACCCTAACTCTAACCCTCAGCCTAACACTAACTCTAACCCTCACCCTAACCCTAACGCTAACCCTAACCCTCACTCTCACCCTAAACCTCACCCTAACCCTTACCCTCAACATAACCCTAACCCTAACACTAATCCTCACACATAATCTCACCCTAACCATAACACTAAAGCTCACCGTAACCATAACCCTCACCCTCACCCTCACCCTAACCCTAAACCTCACCCTAACCCTAACCCTGTCCCTAACCCTAACTCTAACCCTCACCCTCATCTTAACATTAACCCTAACCCTAATCCTCACCTAAACCTCCACCCTCACCCTCACCCTCTCCCTCATCCTAACCCTCACCCTCACCCTAAACATAAACCTAACCCTCACCAAAACCCTAACCCTAATCCTCCCCCTTACACTAATCCTCACCCTAAACCTCACCCTCACCCTAAACATCACCCTAAACTTAACCCTCACCCTAACCCTAACCCTCACCCTCACCCTAACCCTCACCATTACCTTAACCCTCACCCTAACCCTAACCGTCACATACACCCTAAAACTCCCCCTCATCCTAACCCTCACCCTCACCCTAACCCTAATCCTAACCCTAACCCAAACCCTGACCCTAACCCTAATGCTAACACTAAACCTCAACCTCACCATAACCCTCACCCTAACCCTTACCCTCACCCTCAAACTCACCCTAACCCTAACCCCTAAGCCTCACCGTAATCCTAAACCTAACCCTCACCCTATCCCTAACCTTAACCCTAAACTTCACCCTAACCCTCACCCTCACCGTACACCTAATGCTACATTAACACTCAGCCTCACTTTATGCCTCGCCGTAACCCTTACCCTCACCTTAACCCTATCCCTCACCATCATCCTAAACCTCACCCTTACCCTTACCCACACCCTCATGCTCAATCTAACCCTAAAGCTAACCCTAAAACTAAACCTCACCCTAAACGTCACCCTAACCCTAAACCTAGCCCTAACCCTCACTCTCACCCGAACCCTTAGCCTTACCCGAAACCTAACCTAACCCTCAGCCTAACCCTCATCCTAACACTAACCCTAACCCTAACATTCACCCTAACCGTCACCCTCCCCCTCAACCTCACACTCAGCCTAACCCTGAACCTAATCCAAAACCAAACCCTAATTTTCAACCTCACCCTAACCAAAACTCTCTCCCTAACCCTCACCCTAAAACTAACCCTAATCCTAATCCTAACCCTCACCCTCACCCTAACCCTTACCCACACCCTAACCATAAACCTAACCCTCAGGATAACCCTCATCCTAATCCTAACCCTAACCCTCAACCTAACATTAACCCAAACCCTAAACTTAACCTTAACCCAAATCCTAACCCTCACCCTCACCCTCAACTTCACCATCACGCTCACCATAACCCAGACACTCACACTCACCCTAACTGTAACCATAACCCTATCCCTCACCCTAAACCTAATCCTCACCCTCACCCTCACCATCACCCTCACCCTAACCCTCATTCTCACCCTAACCCTATCCATAAACCTAACCCTCACCCTAAACTCATTCTGACCCTCAGCCTCACCTTCACACTAAATCTAAACCTCACCCTAACCCTAAACCTAACCTTAGCCCTCACCCTAACACTAACCCTCACATAAACCCTAACCCTCACCCTCACTCTCACCGTAACTGTAACCCTAACCCTAACCCTAACAATAACCCTGAACCTAACACTAACACTAACCCTATCTATAACCCTCACCCTAACGCTAACCCTCACCCTAACATTTACACTCACCCTAAAAGTAAACCTAGTCCTAACACTAACACTCACACTAACCCTAACCTTCACCTTAACCCTAAACCTCAACCTAACCCTATCCCTATCCCTCAGCCTCACCCTAGCCCTCACCCTAACCCTAACACTCATCCTCACCCTAAACCTCACTCTAAACTTAACACTAATCCTTAATCTAATCCTCACCCTCACCTTAACCCTAACCCTAATCCTCATCCTAAACCTCTCCTTTACCCTTACTGTTACCCTCACCCTAACCCTCACCCTAACTGTAACCCTAACCCTACCCCTCACAGGAAACCTAACCCTAACCCTAATCCTCACCATATCCCTAACCATAACCCTAACTCTCACGCTAACCCTCACACTCACCATAACCCTAATTCTAACATTAACCCTCAACCTCACCCGAAACCTCGACCCTAACCCTTCCCCTGACCTTAAGCCTATCCCTCACCCTCACCCAAAACTTCACCCTAACTCTTACCCTCACCCTATCCCTCACCCTAACCCTAACCCTAACCCTAACACTAACCCTCACCCTAAACCTCACCCTAACCCTAAGCCTAACCCTAACCGTCACCCTCACCCTTACCCTAACCCTTACCCTCATCCTAACCCTAACCCTAACCCTCACCCTAACCTTAAAGATAACCCTAACTCTAACCCTCACATTAACCCTAACCCTCACGCTCAACATCAACCTCAGCCTAACCCTAACCCTAATCCAAACGCTAACCCTCACCCTCACCTTCACACTAACTCTAAACCTAACCCTAAACAAAACCTTCACCCTAATCCTAACTCTATCCCTAACACTCACCCTAAACCTAACCCTAATCCTAAACCTAACCCTCACCCTAACACTTACCCTCACCCTAAACCTAAACCTAACCCTCAGCCTAATCCTCATCCTAACACTAACACTAACCTAAATCCTCACCCTAAACTTAACCCTAACCCTAACCCTCACCCAAACACTAACCCTCACCTTCACCCTCACCCTAAAAATAACCATAAACCTAACCCTCACCCTAAACCTAACTCTCACACTCACACTCACCATCACCCTAAGCCGAACCCTACACCTAAGCCTCATCCTAAACCAAACCCTCAAACTCACACTCACCCTAAACCTAAACATGAACCTAACCCTAAACCTTAACCTAGCCCTCACCCTGACCTTTACCCTCACCGTCACCCTAACCCTAACTCTCACCCTCACCATAACCCTAACACTAACCCTAACCCTCACCCTAAACCTAACTCTGACACTCACCCTCACCCTCACCCTAATCTGAACCCTACATCTAAGCCTAATCCTAAACCTAACTCTCACTCTCACCCTCACCCTAAACCTAAACCTTACCATAACCCTAACACTAACCCTAGTCCTCACCCTATACCTTACCCTCACCGTCACCCTAACCCTAACCCTAACCCTCACCCTAACCCTAACCCTAACCCTCACCCTCACCGTAACCCTAACACTAACCCTAACCCTCACCCTGAACCTATCCTTAACCCTAATGCTATCCCTAACCCTCACCTTCCCTGAAAACCTCACTCTAACCCTTACCATCACCCTAACCCTCACCCTCACCCTAACCCTAACAGAAACACTAAACCTCAACCTAAACCTCATCCTCACCCTAAATCTAACCCTAAGTCTCACCCTCACCCTCAACCTCACCCTAACCCTATCCCAAACCCTCAACTGAAATCTCACCCTAACGCTCACCCTAACCCTCAATTTAACCCTAACCCTCACCCTCACCCTAACGCTCACCCTAAACCTTACCCTCACCCTAAACCTAACCCTAAACCTAACGATAACCCTCACCCTCACCTAACCTAACCTGGATCCTAATCCTCACCCTAACCCTCACCCTAACACTAACACTATTCCTAAAACTCACCCTCACCTTAAACCTCATCCTAACCCTTACCCTCACTATAACCCTAACCCTAACCCTAACACTAATCCTCACCGTAAACCTAACCCTCACCCTAACCCTAACCGTCAACCACACCCTAAAACTCACCCGAACCCGAACCCGAACCCGAACCCTAACCAGAACCTAAATCTCACCCTAACCCTACCCCGCAATCTAAACCTAACTCTAACCCTCACCCTCATACTAACCCTAACCCTCACCTTAACTTTCACACTAACCCTCTCCCTAACCCTAACGCTAACCCTTAAGCCTCACTGTCAACCTAACCCTCACGCTTATCCTTATCCTCACACTAACCCTAACCGTAACCCTAATCCTCACATTAACCCTATCCCTCACCCTAACCCTAACCCTACCCCTCACCCTACCCCTCACACTAACCCTAACCCTAATCCTAACCCGCACACTAACCCTATCCCAAACCCTCAACTTCACCCTAACCCTCACCGTCACCATCACCCTAACCCTCACCCTAACCCTAACCCTCAACTACACCTCCACCTTCACTCTCACACTACACCTCACCCTCACCCTAAGTATCACCCTAATCATAAACCTCACCCTAACCCTAACCCTAGTCATCATCCTAACCCTAACCCTCACCTTAAACCTCACCCTCGCCCTAATCCTCACCCTAACCCTAACACTAACACTCAGCCTAACCTTCATCCTAACCCTCACACTAACCCTAAACCTCACCCTAACCCTAACCCTAAACCTCACCCTCACCCTAGGCCTCAACCTAATCCTAACTCTCATCCTCACCCTAAACCTCAAACTAACCCTAACACTAATCCTCAATGTAAGCCTCACCCTCACCCTAAACCTAAACCTAAACCTCACCCTAACACTCACCCTAACCCTAACCTTCACCATTACCATAACACTCACCCTCAGCCTAACCCTCACCCTTACTCTTACTGTCCCCCTCACCCTAACCCTCACCCTTACCCTAATCCACATCCTAAAGCTCACCCTAACTGTAACTCTATCACCCTAACCCTAACCCTCACCCTCACCTTCAGCCTCAGCCTAACCCTAAGCCTAAGCCTAACCCTAACCCTAAACATCACCCTCATCCTAGCCCTCACCCTAACCCTAATCCTAACCCTAACCCTCATCCTAACCCTCAACCTAACTATAAACCTAACCATCAATCAAAAGCTAATCCTCATCCCCACTATCACCCTCAGCCTAATCCTAAACTTAAGCCTAATCCTAAACCTAATCCACACACTCACCCTCACTGTAAACCTAATCCTAAACCAAACCCTAACCCTTACTCTAACCCTATTACTAACCCTAAAACTCAACCTCACCCTAACCCTAATCCTAACCCTAAACCTCAGCAAAACCCTAACCCTAACCCTCACCCTCACCGTGACCCTAACCTTAATCCAAACCCTCACACTCACCCTAACCCTAAGCCTAACCCTAAACCTCAACCTAACCCTAACCATAACGTTCACCCTCAGCCTCACCTTCACTGTAAACTTAACCCTAACCATAAAAATAACAATAACCCTAACCTTAAACCTAATCCTAACCCTCAACCCCACCCTAACCGTAACCTTAACCCTAACCCTCACCCTCAATGTAACCCTAACCCTAACCCTAAACCTCATCCTAACGCTAACCCTAACCCTCACCCTCACTCTAGGCCTCACCCTAACCCTAATCCTAACCCTAAACGTCATCCTAACACTCACCCTCAACTTAAAACCCTAAACCTCATCCTAACCCTAACCCTCTCCCTCATATTCATGCTCGGCCTAAGCCTAAGCCTAAGCCTAAGTCTAACCATAACCCTCACACTCACCCTAACCCCCACCCTAAACCTAACACTAACCCTCACCCTCACCCTAGCCCATACTCTAACTCTAACCCTAACACTCACCCTCACCCTCACGCTCTGCCTAACACTAAGACTATCCCTAACCCCAACCCTAACCCTAACCCTAAACCTAACCCTCACCCTAACCCTCACCCTAACCCTCACCCTCACCCTAGCCCATACACTAACTATAAACCTAATCCTAACACTCACCCTAACCCTCATTCTAACCCTAACCCCAACCCTCACCCTAACCCTAACCCTCACCCTCACCAACACCATTATTCTAATCCTAACCCTAACCCTAATCATCACCTTAAACCTCACCCTAACCCTAACCCTAAACCTAACAGTAAACCTAACCATAAACCTAACCCTCAGCCTCACCCTCACCGCAAACTTAACCCTGACAATAACACTGACAATAACCCTAACCCTAAACCTAAACCTAACCTACACTGTAACCCTAACCTTAACCCTAACCCTAACTGTAAACCTTAAACTTACATTAACCTTAACCCTAACCCTAACCCTAATTCTCACCCTTACTCTCACCTTAACCCAAACCCTAACCCTAATCCTCACCATAACCCTAAATCTAAACCTTATCTTAACCCTAACCCTAACCCTAACCCTACGCCTACCCTAAACCTAAACCTCAGCCTAACCCTCACCCTAACCCTAACCCTAACACTCACACTAACCCTAACCCTAACCCTCACCCTCATGCTCGGCCTAAGCCTACGCCTAATCCTAAACCTAACCCTAAACCTCACCCTAACCCTAACCCTAACAATAACCCTATCTCTAACCCTAAACCTCACCATTGCCTTAACCCTAACTCTAACCCAAAACCTAAACCTAAACCTCACCTAACCCTAACCCTAACCATCACCCTCACAGTAACTTTAAATTTAACCCTAATCCTAACAATCACCCTAACCCTAACACTAACCCTCACCCTGTCCATAACCCTCAATCTAACCCTAAACCTCACCCTAACCCTAACTATCACCCTCACACTTAGGCTCGGACTAAGCTTAACCTAAGACTAAGATTAACCCTTACCCTCACAATCAACCTCACCCTAACCCAAAAAGTAACACTAACCCTAATCCTAACCCTCACACTAAGCCTCACACTGACTCTCACCCACAACCTAAGCCTCACTGTCACCCTCACGCTCACCGTCACCGTAACCCTAACCCTAAATCTAACCCTAACCCTCACCCTAAATCTCACCCTAACCCTAATGCTAACTCTAACCCTCACACTCACCTTAAACCTCACGCTAACCCTTACTCTCAACATAAAGCTACCCCTAACCCTAACCCTCACCCTGACCATAACCCTCACCCTAACCCTAACTCTAACCATAACCTTCACCCGAACCCTGACCCTAACCCTAACCCTAACCCTAACCCTCATCCTAAACCTCACCCTACCATAACCCTATCCCTAACCCTAAAACTAAGCCTAACGCTCATCCTAACAGTAACCGTACCCCTTAAAGTAACTCTCATCCTAAACTTAACCCTAACCCAAACCCTCACCCTAACCCTAACCCTAACACTCAACCTAACCCTAATCCTCACCCACACCAACCTAACCCTAATCCTAAAACTCATCCTCACCCTCATCCTAACTCTAACCCTAAACTTCAATCTCACCCTCAACCCCACCCTCACCCTAACCTTAACCCGAACCATAACCCGAATCCTCACCCTAACCCTCATCCTAAAACTCTCCCTAACCCTCATCCTAAAACTAAACCTAAACCTAATCATAACCCTAAACCTCAACCTCACCCTAACCCTAACCCTAACCCTCACCCTCACACTCACCATAACCCTCACCCTCAACCTTACACTCACCCTAAACCTCATCCCAACCTTCACCCTACCCCCAAACCTAACCCTCAACCGAACCCTTACACTCAATCTAACACTAAGCCTAACCCTAACACTAACTCTCACACTAAACCTCACCCTAAATATCACCCTACCATTAACCCTAACCCTAACCCTCACCTTAACCCTAACCCTCACCCTCACCCTCAGCCTAACCCTCAGCCAAAAGCCTAACCCTAACCATAACCCTCAGAGTCACCCTCACCCTAACCCTAACCCAAAGCCTTACCCTCACCCTAAACCTCACCCTAAACCTAACACAAACCCTTAAACCAACCCTCACCCTCATAAATGTCATAAATATCATAAATAAATAAATATCATAAATATCACCGTAACCCTAACACTCACCCTAATCCGCACCATAACCCTAACTCTAAGCCTCACACTAAAGCTAACCCTCACCCTCACCCTAACCCTAACCCTAACCGTAAACCTAACCCTCACCCTCATCTAACCCTCACTCTAACCCAAACCCTAACTCTCACACTAACCCTCAACCACAGCCTCACCCTAAAGCTAACCCTAATGCTCACACTCAACATAACCCTAAACCTCACACTCACCCTAAACCTCAGCTTAAACCTAAGACTAACAATAAAGCTAACCCTAAACCTCACACTCACCCTCAACCTAAATCTAATCCTAACCCTAAACCTAAACCTCTCACTCAACCTCACCCTCAACCTAACCCTAACCCAAACCCTCAACCGAAACTTCACCCTCACCCTAACCCTAACCCTGACCCTCAACCTAAACATCAACCTAAACCTAACCCTCACCCTCACCCTAAACCTAAACCCAAGTCTCAACCTTACCCTAACCCTAACCCAAACCCTCTACTGAACCTTGACACTCACCCTCACCCTAATCCTCACCCTCACCCTAAACATCACCCTAACCCTAACCCTCACCCTTACCGTCATCTTATCCCTAACCCTCATACTAACCCTAAACCTCAGCTAACCTAACCCTCAACCTAAACCTTACCCTCACCCTAACACTAAGCCTAAACCTAACATGAACCCTCACAGTAACCCTAAACCTCACCTTAACCCTAACCCTCACACTATCCCTAACCCTCAACCTAAACCTAACCCTAAACCTCACCCTAACCCTAATCATCACCCTCACCTTCACACTCAGCCTAACCCTCAGCCTAAAGCCTAACCCTAACCCTAACCCTCACAGTCACCCTCACCCTAACCCTAAACCTAAGCCTCACCCTCACACTCAACCTCACCCTAAACCTAAAGCAAACCCTCAAACCAAACCTCACCCTCACCCTAAACATCACCCTTACCCTAAACCTCACCCTAATCCGTACCAAAACCCTAACCCTCACCCTAACGCTAACCCTCACCCTCACCCTAACCCTAACCCTCACCCTAATCCTAACCCTCACCCTCATCTAACCCTCAGCCTAACCCACATCCTAAACCTCACCCTAACCCTCAACCTCATCCTCAACCTAAACCTAATCCTAATGCTCACACACAACCTAACCCTAACCCTCACACTCACCCTCTCCCTCAGCTTAAACCTAAGCCTAACAATAACCCTAACCCTAAACCTCACACTCACCCTCATCCTAAAACTAACCCTAACCTAATCCTAACCCTCTCACTCACCCTCACACTCCCCCTAACCCTAACCCAAACCCTCAACCTAAACATCACCCTAAACCTAACCCTCACCCTAACCCTTAGCCTAACCCTCACCCTAACCCTAACCCTCATCCTCACCCTCACCAACAGGCTCACCCTAAACCTAATCCTAACAATAACCCTCACCCTCACCCTCAATATAACCCTACCCCTAACGCTAATCCTCACCCTAAACCTAAACTCCAACCTAACAATAACCCTCACCCTAACCCTAACCCTCATGCTCACAGTCACCCTCAGCCTAAACCTAAACCTAAGCCTAACCCTATCCCTAATCCTCACACTAACCATCACCCTAAACCTAACCCTAAATCTCATCCTAACCCTCAACCTCACCCTAACCCTAACCCAAACCTTCAACTGAACCCTCACCCTCGATCTCACCCTAACCCTCACCCTCAGCCTAAACATCACCCTAACCCTAACCCTCACCCTTAACCTCACCATATCCCTAAACCTCATACTAACCCTAAACCCTACCCAAACCTAACCCTCAACCTAACACTAACCCTCACCCTAACACTAAGCCTAAACTTAACATGAACTCTCACAGTAACCCTAAACCTCACCCTAACCTTAACCCTCACCCTAACCCTAACTCTCACTCTAACCATAACCGTAACCCAAACCCTCACCCTCATAGTAACTTCACACCTAAACCTAATCCTAACAATAACCCTAATGCTAAACCTAACCCTCACCCTCTCGATAACCCTCACCCTAAACCTAACCCTCACCCTAACCCTCACCCACACCCTTAGGCTCGGTCTAAGCCTAAGACAAAGACTAAGACTAAACCTTACCCTACCACTCACCCTCACCCTAACCCTAAAATTAACACTCACCCTAACCGTAACACTCACACTAACCCTCACCCTTACACTAACACTAACCATAAACCTCTCCCAAACCCTAACCCTAAACCTCACCCTAACCCTCACCCTCCGCCTAACACTAAGAATATACCTAACCCCAACCCTAACCCTAAAACTAACCCTAAACCTAAACCTCACCCTAACCCTCACTCTAACCATGACCCTAACCATCACCCTCACCCTAGCCCATACCCTAACCCTAAGCCTAATCCTAACCCTCACCCTAACCCTCACTCTAACCCTATCCCCAACCCTCACCCTAACCCTAACCCTCAGCTCACCTTCACCATAACTCTAATCCTAAACCTAACCCTAAACCTAACCCTCACACTCACCCTCACCTTAACCCTAATCCTAATCCTAACATTAACCCTAACACTCACCCCCAGCCTAAACCTCACCCTAAACCTAACCCTAACCCTAACCCTAACCCGCACCCTAACACTAACTCTAAACCTAAATGTCACCCTAACCCTAAACCTCACCCTAACACTTACCTTCACACTAAAACTAAACTTAACCCGAACACTAACCCTCACACTAACCCTAACCATCACCCTAAACTTAAAACTCACCCTAAGCCTAACCCTAACCCTCAACCTCGCTCTAACACTAACTATTACCCTAACCCTAACCTTCACCCTAACCGTAACCCCCACCCTCATCATCAAGCTGGGCCTTAGTCTAAGCATAAGCCTAAGACTAACCCTAACCCTCACAATCACCCTCACCCTAACCCTAACCGTAACCCTAACCCTAACCCTAACCCTCACACTAACCCGCACACTAATGCTAACCCTAAACCTAACCCTAAACCTAAACCTAACCCTCACCCTAACCGTCACCCTAACCCTAACGTTCAACATTACCATAACACTCACCCTCAGCCTAACCCTCACCTTAATCCTTACTGTCCCCCTCACCCTAACCCTCACCCTAACTGTAACCCTAACCATCACCCTAACCCTAACCCTCACCCTCACCTTCAGCCTCAGCCTAACGCTAAGCCTAAGCCTAACCTTATCCCTAAACATCAACCTCATCCTAGCCCTCACCCTAACCCTAATCCTAACCCTAACCCTCATCCTAACCCTCAACCTAACACTAAGTCTCAACCTCACCCTAACCCTAACCCAAACCCTCAACTGAACCCTCACCCTCACACTCACCATAACACTCACCCTCACCCTAAACATCACCCTAACCCTAACACTCACACTTACCCTCACACTAGCCCTAACCCTCAAACTAACCCTAAACCTCACCCTAACCTAACCCTCAACCTAACCCTTACCCTCACCATAACACTAAGCCTAAACCTAACACGAAACCTCACTGTAACCCTAAACCTCACCCTAACCCTAACCCTCACACTATCCCTAACCCTCACCCTAACCCTAACCCTAACCCTCACCCTAACCCTAACACTCACCCTCATCCTAGCCCTCACCCTAACCCTAATCCCAACCCTAACCCTCATCCTAACCCTCAACCTAACCATAACCCTAACCATCACTCAAAAGCTAATCCTCATCCTCAAACTCACCCTCAGCCTAACTCTAACCCTCAGCCTAACCCACACCCTAAACCTAACCCTAAACCTAACCCTCACCCTCAGCCTCACCCTCACTGTAAACTTAACCCTAACCATAAAACTAACAATAACCCTAACCCTAAACCTAATCCTAAACCTCACCCTCACCCTAACCCTAAAACTAACCCTCACACTAATCGTAACCTTCACCCTCAAAGTAACCCTAACCCTAAACGTAAACCTCAACCTAACGCTAACCCTAACACTCACCCTCATCCTAACCCACACCCTAACCCTAAAACCCTAATCCTCATCCTAACCCTAACCCTCTCCCTCACACTCATGCTCGGCCTAAGCGTAAGCCTAAGACTTAATCTAACCTTAAACCTCACACTCACCTTAACCCTCACCCTAACCCTAACACTAACCCTCACCCTCACCCTAGCCTATAATCTAACCCTAAGTCTAAGCCTAACCCTCACCCTAACCCTCACCCTCAACCTAAGTCTAAACATAACCCTAACCCTCACACTCACCCTCACCCTAACCCTAACTGTAACACTAACCCTAATCCTAAAACTAACCCTCACCCTAATGCTAACTCTAACCCTAAACCTCATCCTCACCCTAACCCTAACCCTCACCCTCACCTTCACCCTCCACCTAACAGTAAGACTATCTCTAAACCCAAACCAAACCCTAACACTAACCCTAAACCTAACCCTCACACTAACCCTCACCCTAACCATGACCCTAAACCTCACCCTCACCCTAGCCCATAACTTAACCCTAAGCCTAATCCTAACCCTCAGCCTGACCCTCTCTAACCCTAACCCCAACCCTCACGCTAACCCTAACCCTCACCCTGACTCTCACCCTCAACCTTAACCTAAGCCTAACCCTAACCCTAACCTTAAACATCACACTCACCCTAACCCTAATCCTAACCCTAAACTTAACACTCACCCTCACCCTAACCCTATCTCTAACACTAAGCCTAACCCTAACCCTCACCCTCAGCCTCACCCTAACCCTAACCCTCACCCTCAACCTCACCCTCAGCCTAACTCTAAGCCTAACTCCAAACCTAACCCTAAACCACACCCTCACCCTCACCCTAAACCTAAACCTAACCCTAACCCTAACCCTAACCCTCCTCCTAACTCTCACCATAACCCTAACCCTAACACTAATAGGAACACTAACCCTTAACCTCATCCTAAACCTAACCATACTCCTCACGCTCACCGTTATTCTAACCCTAACTCTAATGATAACACTAACCCAAACCCTCACCCTCAGCTTCACCCTAACCCTAACCCTCACCCTCAACCTCACCCTCAGCCTAACCCTAAGCCTAACCTCAACCCTAACCCTAAACCACACCCTCAAACTCACCCTAACCCTAATCCTAACCCTTACCCTAACCCTACTCCTAACTCTCACCCTAACCCTAACCCTAACCCTAACCCTAAGCCTAACCCTAACCTAACCCTAATCCTCACCCTCCCGGTTATTCTAACCCTAACCCTAACCATAACACTAACCCTAACCCTAACCCTAACCCACACCTTCACCGTAACCCAAACCCTCCTCCTAACCCTAACCCTAAACCTAACCCTAAACGTCACCCTAACAATAAGCCTAATCCTCACCCTCAACATAAGATTAACGCTAAACATAACACTAAAAATAACCCTAACCATATCCTTAATCCTAACCCTCACCATCACCCTAACCCTAACCCTAACCCTCAACCTAACCCTAAACCTCACCCTCAATGTAACCCTAACCCTAACCCTAACTTCACCCTTATGCTAACCCTAACCCTCACCCTCACTCTAGCCCTCACTGTAACCCTAATCCTAACCATAAACCTCATCCTAACCCTCACCCAAACCCTAACACCCTAACCCTCACCCTTACCCTAACCCTAACCCTCACCCTTAAGCTCGGCCGAAGCCTAAGCCTAAACCTAAGACTAACCCTAACCCTCACACTCACCTTCACCCTAACCCTAACCTAACACTAACCCTAACCCTAACCCTCACACTAACCCTAAACGTAAAACTCACCCTCATGCTCGGCCTAAGCCTAAGACTAAGTCTAACCCTAACCCTCACCCTAACCCTCACCCTAACCCTAACCCTAACACTAACCCTAACTCTAACCCTAAACCTCACCCTTACCCTAATCCTATTCCTAACGCTAAGCCTCACCCTATCCTTAACCCTAACCCTCACCCTCACAGTAACTTTCAACCTAACCCTAATCCTTAACCCTAACCCTAATGCTAACCTTCACCCTGTCCATAACCCTAAACATAACCCTAATCCTAAACCTCACACGTAGGCTCAGCCTAAACCTAAGCCTAAGCCTAAGACTAACCCTAACCCTCACACTCACCCTCACCCTAACCCTAAGAGTAACACTCACCCTAACCCTAACCCTCACATTAACCCTCACCCTAATGCTAACACTAACCCTAAACCTCACCCAAACCCTAACAATAACCCTCATCCGCATCCCTAACCCTAACCCTAACCCTCACCCTCACCCTCCGCCTAACACTAATCCTATCCCTAACCCCAACCCTAAACTTAACACTAACCCAAAACCTAACCCTCATCCTAACCCTCAATCTCACACTAGCCCATACCCTAACCCTAAGCCTAATCCTAACCCTAACCCTAACACTAACACTAAACCTAACCCTAAACCTAACCATAAACCTCACCCTCATCCTCACCCTCACTGTAAACTTAACACTAACCTAACACTAACACTAACCTTAACCCTAACCCTAACCCTCACTGTAACCCTAACCTTAACCTTTAGTCTTACCCTCACCAGAACCCTCACAATATCCCTAACCCTCAACTTAACCCTAACCCTAACCGTAACTCTCACCCTCACGCTCACCCTCAGCCTAACTTTAAACCTAACGCTACTCCTAACACTAACCCTCAACTTCACCCTCACACTAACCCTAACCCTAAACCTAAGCCTAACCCTCACACTCACCCTCACCCACACCCTAAGCCTCACTGTCACCCTCACACTCATCCTCACCCTAACCCTAACCCTAACACTAAACCTAACTCTAACCCTAAACCTCACCCTTACCCTAACCCTAACTCTAACCCTATCCCTAAACCTAAACTTCACCCTAACCCTAACCCTAACCCTCACCCTCACAGTAACTTTCAACCTAACCCTAATCCTACCAATAACCCTAACACTAAAGCTAACCCTCACCCTGTCCATAACCCTCACCCTAACCCTCACCCTCACCCTTAGGCTCAGCCTAAACCTAAGCCTAAGCTTAAGACTAAACCTTACCCTCACACTCACCCTCACCCTAACCCTAACAGTAACACTCTCCCTAACCCTAACCCTCACCCTCACCTTCACCCTCCGCCTAACACTAAGCCTATCCCTAACCCCAACCCTAAACTTAACACTAACCCTAAACCTAACCCTCACCCTAACCCTCACCTTCACCCTAGCCCATAACTTAACCCTAAGCCTAATCCTAACCCTAACCTTAACCCTAACCCTAAACCTAACCATAAACCTCACCCTCAGCCTCACCCTCACCGCAAAATTAACACTAACCTAACACTAACAATAACCCTAACCCTAAACCTAACCCTCACTGTAACCCTAACCTTAACCTTTAGACTTACCCTCACCATAACCCTCACAATAACCCAAACCCTCAACCTAACACTAACCCTAACCGTCACCCTCACTCTCATGCTCACCCTCAGTCTAAATTTAAACCTAACGCTACTCCAAACACTAACCCTCAACTTCACCCTCACACTAACCCTAAACCTAACCCTAACCCTAACCCTCACACTCACCCTCACCCACACCCTAAGCCTCACTGTCACCCTCATGCTCACCCTCACCCTAACCCTAACCCTCACCCTCACCTTAAACCTATCTCTCACCCTAACCATAAACCTCACAATCACCCTCACCCTCACCTCACCCTAACCATATACCTAACCCTAACCCTCACCCTAAACCTCACCCTAACCCTAATGCTAACTGTAAACCTCACATTCATCTTAAAACTCATGTTAAACCTTACTCTCACCATAAATCTAACACTAACCCTAACCCTCACCCTGACCCTAAACCTCACCCTAACCCTAACACTAACCATAACCTTCACCCGAACCCTGACCCTAACCCTAACCCTAACCCTAACCCTCATCCTAAACCTCACCCTAACCCTAACCCTATCCCTATCCCTAACGTTAACCCTAATGCTCATCTTAACCATACCGTACCCCTCAAACTAACACTCATCCTAAAGTTAACCCTAACAAAAACCCTCACCCTAACCCTAACCATAAAACTCAACCTAACCCTAATTCTCACCCAAATCCTCAGACTCATCCTCAGCCTAAACCTAACCCTAACCCTAATCTTAAACTAATCCTCACCCTCATCCTAACTCTAACCCTAACCTTCACTCTCAACCTCACCCCCACCCTCACCCGAACCCTAACCCGAACCCTAACCCGAACCCTCACCCTAACCCTCATCCTAACCCTCTCCCAAACCCTCATCCTTACCCTAAACCTAACCCTTAACATAACCCTAAACCTCACCCTCACCCTAAACCTAACCCTAACCCTAACTCTCACACTCACCATAACCCTCATCCTAAAACTTACTTTCACCCTAACCCTCATCCCAACCCTCAACATATCCCTAACCCTAACCCTCAAGCTAACCCTTACACTCACTCTAACACTAAGCCTAACCCTAACAATAACTCTCACACCAACCCTCACCCTAAATATCACCCTATCATTAAGCCTAATTCTAACACTCACCCTAACCCTAGCCCTGACCCTCACCCTCAGCCTAAAACTCAGCCTAAAGCATAACCCTAACCCTAACCCTCAGAGTCACCCTTACCCTAACCCTAACCCTAAGCCTCACCCTCACCCTCAACCTCACCCTAAACCTAACACAAACACTCAAACTAACCCTCACCCTGACCATAAACATCACCGTAAACCTAACACTCACCCTAATCTGCACCATAACCCGAACCCGAACCCTAACGCTAACCCTCACCCTCACCCTAACCCTAACACTCACCCTAACCCTAACCCTAACCCTCATCTAAACCTCCCCATAAACCAAACACTAATCCTCACCATAACCGTCAACCACACCCTCACCCTAAACTTAACCCTAATGCCCACACTCAACATAACCCTAAACCTCACACTCACCCCCACCCTCAGCTTAAATCTAAGCCTAACAATAAACCTAATCCTAACCCTCACACTCACGCTCACCCTAAACATAATACTAACCCTAAACCTAACACTCTCACTCACCCTCACCCTCAACCTAACCCTAACCCAAACCCACAACCGAAACTTCACCCTCACCCTCACCCTCAACCTAAACATCACCCTAAACCTAACACTCACCCTAACCTTTAGCTTAACCCTCACCCAAAACCTAACCCTCACCCTCACCCTCACTCTCAGGCTCACCTTAATCCTAATCCTAACCCTAACCCTCAACCTCACCCTCAACCTAACCCTACCCCTAACGCTAACCCTCACCCTAACACTAACCTCCAAACTAACCCTAACCCTAAACCGAAACCTAACCCTGACCCAAACCCTAACACTCACCCCAACCCTTACGCTCACCCTTACCCCAAACCTAATTCTCACCATAACCCTAACCCTCAAACTCACAGTCACCCTCAGCCTTACCCTAAACCTAAGCTTAACCCTATCCCTAAACCTCACAGTCACCCTCAGCCGAACCCTAATCATAAACCTATCCCTAACCCTAACCCTCCTCATAACTCTCACCCTAACTCCAACCCTAATAATATCACTAACATTATCCTAAAACTCACCCTAACCCTAACCTAATCCTCACCCTCACCCTGATTCTAACTCTAACCCTAACGATAACACTAACCCTCACCCTAACCCTAAACCTCACCCTCACCCTAAACCTATCCCTAAGTCTCAAGCTCACCCTAACCCTAACCCAAACCCTCAAATAAACCCTCACCCTCACCGTCACCCTAACGCTCACCCTCACACTAAACATCACCCTAACCCTAACCCTCACCCTTACCCTCACCCTAGCCCTAACCCTCATACTAACACTAAACCTCACCCTAACCTAATCCTCAACCTAACGCTTACCCTCACCCTAACACTAAGAGTAAACATAACATGAACCCTCACAGTAACCCTAAACCTCAGCCTAACCCTAACCCTCACACTCTCCCTAACCCTCACCCTAACCCTCACCCTAACACTCACCCTAACCCTAACTCTCACCCTCATCTAACCCTCACCCTAACCCTCACCCTAACCCTCACCTTAACCCTCAACCACACCCTCACCCTAAACCTAATGCTCACAGTCAACATAACCCTAAACCTCACACTCACCCTCACCCTCAGCTTAAACCTAAGCCTAACAATAAACCTAACCCTAACCCTCACACTCACCCTCACCCTAAACCTAATCCTAACCCTAAACCTAACCCTCTCACTCACCCTCACCCTCAACCTAAACCTAACCCAAACCCTCAACCGAAACTTCACCCTCACCCTAACCCTAACCCTCACCCTCAAACTAAACATCACCCTATACCTAACACTCACCCTAACCCTTAGCCTAACCCACCCCCTAAACCTAACCCTCACCCTCACCCTCACCCTCAGGCTCACCTTAAACCTAATCCTAACCCTAACCCTCAACCTCACCCTCAACCTAACCATACCCCTAACGCTAACCCTCACCCTAACACTAACCTCCTACCTAAACCTAACCCTAAACCTAACGCTAACCCTCACCCAAACCCTAACACTCACCCCAACCCTTACCCTCACCCTAACCCCAAACTTAATGCACACCATAACCCTAACACTCAAGCTCACAGTCACCCTCAGCCTAACCCAAAACCTAATCCTAACCCTATCCCTAAACCTCACACTCACCCTCACCCTAACCCTAATCATAACCCTAACCCTAACCCTAACCCTCCTCCTAACTCTCACCCTAACCCTAACCCTAATCCTCAACCTCACCGTTATTCTAACCCTAACCCTAACGATAACACTAACCCTAACCCTAACCCTAACCCTCACCCTCACCCTAACCCTAATGCTAAGTTTCAACCTCACCCTAACCCTAAACCAAACCCACAACTGAACCCTCACCCTAACCCTAACCCTAAACCTCAACCTCACCCTAAACCTAAACCTAAGTCTCAAGCTCACCCTAACCCTAACCCAAACCCTGAACTGAACCCTCACCCTCACCGTCACCCTAACCCTCACCCTCACCCTAAACATCACCATAACCATAACCCTCACCCTTACCCTCAACCTAGCCCTAACCCTCATACTAACCCTAAACCTCACCCTAACCTAACCCTCAACCTAACCCTTACCCTCACCCTAACTTTAAGCCTAAACCTAACATGAACCCTCACATTAACCCTAAACCTCACCCTAACCCTAACCCTCACCCTCAACCTCACCCTCCGCCTAACACTAAGACTATCCCTAATCCCAACCCTAACCCTAACACTAACCCTAAACCTAAGCCTCACACTAACCCTCACCCTAAACCTGACCCTAACCCTCACCCTCACCCTAGCCCATACCTTAAACCTAAACCTAATCCTAACCCTCACCCTAACCCTCACCCTCAGCCTAAACTTAAGCCTAACCCTAACACTAACCCTAAACCTCAACTCACCCTAACCCTAATCCTAACCCTAATCTTAACCCTCACCCTCATCCTAACTCTAACTCTAACACTAAGCCTAACCCTAACCCTCACCCTCAGCCTCATCCTAACCCTAACCGTCACCCTCAACCTCACCTTCAGCCTAACCCTAAGCCTAACCCCAATCCTAACCCTAAACCACACCCTCACCCTCACCCTAACCCTAATCCTAACCCTAACCCTCCTCCTAACTCTCACCCTAACCCTAACCCTAACACTAACACTAACACTAACCCTTAACCTCATCCTAACCCTAACCCTAATCCTCACCCTCACTGTTATTCTAACCCTAATCCTAACGATAACACTAACCCTAACCCTAACCCTCACCCTCACCTTAAACCAAACCTTCCTCCTAACCCTAACCCTAACCCTAACCCTAAACGTCACCCTAACCCTAACCCTAACGCTCACCCTCAGCCTCACCCTCAACATAAGCTTAACCCTAACCATAACACTAACAATAACCCTAACCATATCCCTAATTCTAACCCTCACCATCACTCTAACCCTAACCCTAACCCTCACCCTAACCCTAAAACTCATCCACAATGTAACCCTAACCTTAACCCTAACTTCACCCTAATGCTAACCCTAATCCTCATCCTCACACTAGCCCTCACCCGAACCCTAATCCTAACCCTGAACCTCATCCTAACCCTCACCCAAATCCTAACACCCAAACCCTAACCCTAACCCTAACTCTCACCCTCAACCTCACCCTCCGCTTAACACTAACACTATCCCTAACCCCAACCTTAACCCTAACAATAACCTTAAACCTAACCCTCACACTAAACCTCACCCTAACCCTGACCCTAACTCTAACGCTCACCCTCACCCATAGGCTCGGCCTAAGCCTAAGCCTAAGACTAACCCTAACCCTCACACTCAATTTCACCCTAACCATAACCCTCACACTAACCCTAAGCCTAAAACTCTCCCTCATGCTTGGCCTAAGCCTAAGCCTAAGCCTAAGCCTAACCCTAAAACTCACACTAACCCTCACCCTAACCCTAACCCTAAAACTAACCCTAAATCTAACCCCAAACCTCACACTTACCCTAACCCTAACTCTAACCCTATCCCTAAACCTAAACCTCACACTATCCCTATCCCTAACACTCACCCTCACAGTAATTTTAAACCTAAACCTAATCCTACCAATAACCCTAACCCTAACGCTAACCCTCACCTTGTCCATAACCCTCACCCTAACCCTAACCCTCACCCTCACTCTTAGGCTCAGCGTAAACCTAAGCTTAAGCCTAAGACTAACCCTTACCCTTACACTCACCCTCACCCTAACCCTAACAGTAACACTCATCCTAACCCTAACCCTTACACTAACCCTCACCCTAATGCTAACACTAACCCTAAACCTCACCCGCACCCTAACCCTAACCCTCACCTTCAACCTCACCCACCGCTTAACACTAAGCCTATCCCTCACACCAACCCTAAACCTAACACTAACCCTAAACCTAACCCTCACCCTAACCCTCACCCTAGCCCATACCCTTACCCTAAGCCTAATCCTAACCCTCACCCTAACGCTAACTCTAACCCTAACCCCAACACTCACCCTAAACTTAACCCTCACCCTCACCCGCACTATAACACTAATCTTAACCCTAACCCTAATCCTCACCTTAAACCTCACCATAACCTTAACCCTAACAATAACCCTAACCCTAAACCTAACCATAAACTTCACCCTCAGCCTCACCCTCACCGCAAATGTAACACTAACCTAACACTAACAATAACCCTAACCCTAACCCTAACCCTCACTGTAACCCTAACCTTAACCTTTAGCCTTACCCTCACCATAACCCTCACACTAACCCTAACCCTCAACCTAGCCCGAACCCTAACCCTAACCGTCACCCTCAGCCTCACGCCCAACCTCAGCCTAAATTTAAACCTAACGCTACTCCTAAAACTAACACTCAAGTTCACCCTCACACTAACCCTAACCATAACCCTATCCCTCACACTCACCCTCACCCACACCCTAAGCCTCACTGTCACCCTCACGCTCACTCTCACTGTAACCCTAACCCTAACCCTCACGCTAAACCTATCTCTCACCCTAACCATAAACCTAACAATCACCCTCACCTTCACCTCACCCTAACCCTAAACCATACCCTAACCTTCACCCTAAACCTAACCCTAAGCCTAATGCTAACTCTAACCCTCACACTCACCCTGAACCTCACGCTAACCCTTACTCTCACCATAAAGCTAATACTAACCCCAACCCTCACACTGACCCTAACCCTCACCCTAACCCTAACACTAACCATAACCCTAACGCTAACCCTAACGCTCATCTTAACCGTAACCATACCCCTCAAACTAACTCTCATCCTAAACTTAACCCTAACCCAAACCCTCACCCTAACCCTAACCCTAACTTTCAACCTAACCCTAATCCTCACCCACACCCTCAGCCTCATCCTCAGCCTAAACCTAACCCTAACCCTAATCCTAACCCTAAACTTCACCCTCATTCTAACTCTAACCCTAACCTTCACTCTCACCCTCACTCCCACCCTCACCCTAACCCTAACCCGAACCCTAAACCGAACCCTCAACCTAACCCTCATCCTAACCCTCTCCCTAATCCTCATCCTAACCCTAACCCTAGCCCTTACCATAACCCTAAACCTCACCCTCACCCTGACCCTAAACCTAACCCTAACCCTCACCATAACGCTAAACTGAACCCCAACCCGAACCCTCACCCTAACTCTCAACCTAACCCTCTCCCTAACCCTCATCCTAACCCTAACCTTAGCCCTTATATGACCCTAAACCTCACCCTCACCCTAACCCTAACCTTAACCCTCACACTCACCATAATCCTCACCCTAACCTTACCCTCACCCTAACCCTCATCCCAACCCTCACACTATCCCTAACCCTAACCCTCAAGCTAAACCTTACACTCACTCTAACGCTAAGCCTAACCCTAACAATAACTCTCACACCAACCCTCACCCTAAATATCACCCTGTCATTAACCCTAACCCTAAAACTCACCCTAACCCTAACCCTCAACCTCAACCTCAGTCTAATCCTCAGGCTAAAGCCTAACCCTAACCCTAACCCTCAGAGTCACCCTCACCCTAACCCTAACCCTAAGCCTCACGCTCACCCTCAACCTCACCCTAAACCTAACGCAAACCCTCAAACCAACCCTCACCCTCACCATAAACATCACCGTAACCCTAACACTCACCCTAATCCGCACCATAACCCGAACCCTCACCCTAACGCTAACCCTCACCCTCACCCTAACCATAACACTTACTCTAACCCTAACCCTCACCCTCATCTAACCCTCACCCTAACCCAAACCCTACCCTCACCCTTACCCTCAACCACACCCTCACCATAATCCAAACCCTAATTCTCACACTCAACATAACCCTAAACCTCACACTCACCCTCACCCTCAGCTTAAACCTAAGCCTAACAATAAACCTAACCCTAACACTCACACTCAACCTCACCCTAAACCGAATCCGAACCCTAAACCTAACCCACTCACTCACCCTCACCCTCAACCTAACCCTAACCCAAACCATCAACTGAAACTTCACCCTAACCCTAACCCTAACCCTCACGCTCAACCTAAACATCACCCTAAACCTAACCCTCACCCTAAACCTTAGCCTAACCCTCACCCTAACCCTAAACCTCACCCTCACCCTCACCCTCAGGCTCACCTTAAACCTAATCCTAACCCTAACCTTCACCCTAACCCTCAACTTAAACCTACCCCTAATGCTAACCCTCACCCTAACACTAACCTCCAAACTAACCCTAACCCTAAACCTAACGCTAACCCTCACCCAAACCCTAACACTCACACCAACCCTTACCCTCACCCTAATCCCAAACCTAATGCTCACAATAACCCTAACACTCAAGCTCACAGTCACCCTCAGCATAACCCTAAACTTAAGCCTAAACCTATCCCTAAACCTCACACTCACCCTCACCCTAAACCTAATCCTAACCCTAACCCTAACCCTCCTCCTAACTCTCACCCTAACCCTAACCCTAACACAATCACTAACATTAAGCCTAAACCTCACCCTAACCCTAACCCTAATCCTCACCCTCAACGTTATTCTAACCCTAACCCTAACGATAACACTAACCCTAACCCTAACCCTAACCCTCACCCTCACCCTCAACCTAACCCTAAGCCTCAACCTCACCCTAACCCTAACCCAAATATTCAACTGAACCCTCACCCTCACCTTCTCCCTCACCCTAACCCTCACCCTCACCGTAAATATCACCCTAACCCTAACACTCAACCTTACCCTCACCCTAGCCCTAACACTCATACTAACCCTAAACCTCACCCTAATGTAACCCTCAACCTAACCCTTACCCTCACCCTAACACTAAGCCTAAACCTAACATGAGCTCTTACAGTAACCCTAAACCTCACCCTAACCTTAACCATCACACTATGCCTAACCCTAACCTAACCCTCACCCTAACCCTAATCATCACCCTCACCCTCACTCTCATCCTAACCCTCTGCCTAAAGCCTATCCCTAACCCTCACAATCACCCTCACCCTAACTCTAACCCTAAGCGTCACCCTCACTCTCAACCTCACCCTAAACCTAACGCAAACCCTCAAACCAACCCTCACCCTCACCATAAACATCACCGTAAACCTAACACTCACCCTAATAGGCACCAAAACCCTAACCCTTACCCTAACGATAACCCTCACCCTCACCCTAACCCTAACCCTCACCCTAATCCTAACCCTCACCGTCATCTAACCCTCACCCTAACCCAAACCCTAAACCTCTCCCTAACCCTCAACCTCAACCTCACCATAAAACTAACCGTAATGCTCACACTCAACATAACCCTAACCCTCACACTCACCCTAACCCTAAGCTTAAACCTAAGCCAAACAATAACCCTAACCCTAACCCTCACACTCACCCACACCCTAAACCTAACCCTAACCCTAATCCTAACCCTCTCACTCACCCTCAGACTCACCCTAACCCAAGCCCAAACCCTCAACCTAAACATCACCCTAAACCTAACCCTCACCCTAACCCTTAGCCTAACCCTCACCCTAACCCTAACCCTCACCCTCACCCTCACCAACAGGCTCACACTAAACCTATTCCTAACCCTAAAACTCACTCTCATCCTCAACCTAACCCTACCCCTAATGCTAACTCTCACTCTAAACCTAACCTCCAACCTAACCCTCAACCTCACCCTTAACCTAACCCTCAACCTAACCCTAAACCTCACCCTAACCCTAAACCTCATGCTCACAGTCACCCTCCGCCTAACACTAAACCTAAGCCTAACCCTATCCCTAATCCTCACACTCACCCTCACCCTGAACCCAACCCTAAGTCTCACCCTCACCCTCAACCTCACCCTAACCCTAACCCAAACCCTCAACTTAACCCTCACCCTCACACTCACCATAACCCTCACCCTCACCCTAACATCACCCTAACCCTAACCCTCACCCATAACCTCACCCTAGCCCTTACCCTCATACTAACCCTAAACCTCACCCTAAACCTAACACTCAACCTAACACTTACCCTCACCCTAACACTAAGCGTAAACCTAACATGAACCCTCACACTATCCCTAAAACTCACCCTAACCCTAAACCTCACATTAACCCAAACCCTCACCCTAACCCTAACCCTATCCCTCACCCTAACCCTCACTCTAACCCTAACCCTGACCCTAACCCTCACCCTGTCCATAATCCTCATCCTAACCCTAACCCTCACCCTCTGCCTTAGGCTCGGACTAAGCCTAAGCCTAAGACCAAAACTAACCCTTACACTCACACTGACCCTCACCCTAACCCTAAAAGTAACAGTCACCCTAACCCTAAGCCTCACACTAACTCTCACCGTAACATTAACACTAACCATAAACCTCACCCAAACCCCAACCCTAACCGTCACCCTCACCCTCACCCTCCGCCTAACACTAAGACTATCCCTAACCCCAACCCTAACCCTAAAACTAACCCTAAACCTAACCCTCACCCTAACCCTCACTCTAACCCTGACCGTAACCCTCACCCTCACCTTAGCCCATACCCTAACCCTAACCCTAACCCCAACCCTCAACCTAACCCTAACCCTAACCTCACCCTGACCATAACTCTAATCCTAACCTTAACCCTAACCCTAACCCTCACACTCATCCTCACCTTAACCCTAATCCTAATCCTAACCCTAACCCTAACACTCACCACCACCCTAAACCTCACGCTAACCCTAACCCTAACACTAACCATAACCCTAACCCTCACCCTACACTAACTCTAACCTTAAACCTCACCTTAACCCTAAACCTCACCCTAACACTTACCTTCACACTAAAACTCACCTTAACCCGAACACTAACCCTCACACTAACCCTAACCATCACCCTAAACTTAAAACTCACCCTACCCCTAACCCTAAACTTCAACCTTGCCCTAACCCTAACCATTACCCTAACCCTATCACTCACCCTAACCGTAACTCCAACCCTCAACCTCAAGCTGGGCCTAAGCCTAAGCATAAGCCTAAGACTAACCCGATCCCTCACACTCACCCCCACCCTAACCCTAATCGTAACCGTAACCCTAACCGTAACACTCACACTAACCCTCACCCTAACGCTAACACTAACCCTATCCCTAACCCTCACCTAACCCTCACCCTAACCCTTAACCTTCACCATTACCATAACACTCACCCTCAGACTAACCCTCACCTTTACCCTTACTGTCACTCTCACCCTAACCCTCACCCTAACCGTAATCATCATTCTAACACTCACCCTAACTATAACCCTAACCATCACCCTAACCGTAACACTCACCCTCAACTTCAGACTCAGCCTATCCCTAAGCCTAAGCCTAACCCTAACCTAAACATCACCCTCATCCTAGCCCTCACCCTCATCCTAACCCTCAACCTAACCATAACCCTAACCATCACTCAAAAGCGAATTCTCATCCCCATTATCACCCTCAGCCTAATCCTAAGCCTAAGTCTAACCCTAACCCTAATCCACACACTCACCCTCACTGTAACCCTAATCCTAAACCTAACCCTAACCCTAAACCTAATCCTAAACCTCACCCTCACCCTAACCCTAACCCTAACGCTCACCCTAACCCTAACCCTCACCCTCAAAGTAACCCTAACCCTAAACCTCATCCTAACGCTAACCCTAACCCTCACCCTCACTGTAGCCCTCACTTAACCCTAATCCTAACCCTAAACCTCATCCTAACCCTCACCCTAACCCTAAAACCCTAACCCTCATCCTAACCCTAACACTCTCCCCTCACATTCATGCTCGGCCTAAGCCTAAGCCTAAGACTAAGACTAACCGTAACCCTCACACTCACCCTAACCCTCACCCCAACCCTAACACTAACCCTCACCCTCACCTTAGCCCATACTCGAACCCTAAGCCTAAACCTAACCCTCACCCTTACCCTCACTATCACCCTCACCCTAAGTCTAATCCTAACCCTAACCCTCACACTCACCCTCTTCCTAAACCTAATTGTAACACTAACCCTAACCCTAACACTAACCCTCACCCTAATGCTAACTCTAACCCTAAACCTCATCCTCACCCAAACCCTAACCCTCACCCTCACCTTCACCTTCTGCCTAACACTAAGCCTATCCCTAACCCCAGCCCTAACCCTAACACTAACTCTAAACCTAACTCGAACACTAACCCTCAAATTAAACCTCACCCTAACCCTCAACCTCACCCTCACCCTAAACCTAACCCTAATTCTCACACTCAACATAACCATAACGGTCACACTCACACTCACCCTCAGCTTAAACATAAGCCTAAAAATAACCCTAACCCTAAACCTCACACTCACCCTCACCCTAAACCTAAACCTAACCATAAACTTAACCCTCACACTCACCCTCACCCTCACTCTAACCCTAACCGAAACCCTCAACCGAACCCTCACCCTCACCCTCACCCTCAACCTAACCCTAACCCTCACCCTAACCCTCAACCTAACCCTACCCCTAACGCTAACACACATCCTAACCCTAATCTCCAACCTAATCCGCTCCCTAATCCTAACGCTAACACTCACCCTAAACCTAACCTCCAACCTAACGCTAACGCTCACCCTAACCCTAACGTGAACCCTCACCCTAACCCTAACACTCAACCCAACCCTTACCTTCACCCTAACCCTAAACCTCACCCTAACCCTAACTCTCACGCTCACAGTCACCCTCAGCCTAACCCTAAACTTAAGCCTAACGCCATCCCAAACCCTCACACACACCCTCACACTAAACCTAATCCTACGACTCACCCTCACCCTCAACCTCACCCTAACGCTAACCCAAACCCTCAACTTAACCCTCACCCTCACCCTAACCCTAACCCTCACCCTCACCCTGAACATCACCCTAACCCTAATACTCACCCTTTCCCTCACCCTAGCCCTAACCCTCATACTAACCCTAAACCTCACCCTAAACCAAAACCTCAACCTAACCCTAACCCTAACCCTAACACTAAGACTAAACCTAACATAAACCCTCAAAGTAACCCTAAACCTCACCCTAACCCTAACCCTCACACTAACCCTAAACCTCACCCTAACCCTAACACTAAACCTACCCTTCACCCTACCCCTCACTCTAACCCTAAACCCAACCCTAACCCTCACACTCACCGTCACCCTAACACTCACCCAACCCTAACACTCAACCAAACCCTAACCCTCATACTCTCCCGAACCCTAAGCCTCACACTATCACTCACACTCATCCTCAACCTAAACCTCACCCTAACCCTAACCCTCACCCTAACCTTACCCTTACCCTCAACCTAACCCTCACCATCAACCTAACACAAACCGTAACCCTAACCCTAAACCTCACCCTAATCCTCACCCTAACCCTATGCCTAACCCTCACCATCACGCTAACCTTTAACATTACCCTCAGCCTAACCCTCACACAAACCCTAACCCTCAACCTAACCCTAACTCTAACCATCACCCTCACCCTCACGCTCACTCTAAGCCTAACTGTAAACCTAACCCTACTCCTAACACTAACATTCACCTTCACCCTCACACTAACCCTAATCCTAAACCTAACCCTAGGTGTAAGCCTCACACTCACCCTCACCGTCACCCTGACCCTAAGCCTCACTGTCACACTCACACTCGCCCTCACCCTAACACTAACCATAACTCTAACCCTAAACCTCACCCTAACCCTAACCCTAACACTCACCCTCAATCTAACCTTTAACCTTACCCTCACCCTAACCCTCACACTAACCCTAACCCTCACCCTAACCCTAACCCTCACCCTAACCCTCACGCTCACCATAGACCTCACCCTAACCCTAAACCTAACCCTAACCCTCACCCTAAACCTAACCCTCAACCTAACCCTAACCCTCACGCTCATCTAAACCTCACCCTAACCCAACCCTAGCCCTCACCCTAACCCTCACCTTAACCCTAACCCTCACACTAAACAAACCCTAACACTCACCCTAACCCTCACACTAACCCTAATGCTAACCCTAATCCTAACCATAACCCTCACCCTAAACCTAAACCTCAAACTAACCCTAACCCTCACACTCATCTAACCCTCACCCTAACCCAACACTAACCCTCACCCTAACCCTCACCCTAACCCTAACCCTCACCCTAACCTAACCCTAACACTCACCCTAACCCTCACACTAGCCCTAATGCTAACCCTAACCCTCACCCTCACACTAACCCATCAAAATAACCCTTAAACTCACACTAACCCTAACCCTAACACTAACCCTCAACCTCACCCTGAACCTCAGCCAAACCTTAACCCTCACCCCAACACTTACCCTCACCCTAACTCTCATCCTAACGCTAACCCTAACGTTAAACCTCACTGCACCCGCAATCTCACCTTAACCGTAACCCTAACACTAACCCTAACAATAACCCTCACACTAACCCTTACCCTCACACTAACCTTCACCCTCAACCTCACCCTAACCCTCACCCTCATCTTAACGCTAACCATAACCCTAACCCTGAACCTCACCCTAACCCTCACCCTAACCCTAAACCTAACCCTCACCCTCTCCCTAACATTTAGCCTTAACCTCACACTAACCCTCACACTAAACCTCACCCTAACCCTAACCCTAACCGTCACCCTCATCCTCACGCTCACCCTCAGCCTAACTTTAAACCTAACGCTACTCCTAACACTAACCCTCAACTTCACCCTCACACTAACCCTAACCCTAAGCCTAAGCCTAACCCTCACACTCACCCTCACCCACAACCTAAGCCTCACTGTCACCCTCACGCTCACCCTCACCCTAACCCTAACCCTAACCCTCACGCTAAGCCTATCTCTCACCCTAACCATAAACCTCACAATTACCCTCACCTCACCCTAACCCTAAACCTAAACCTAACCCTCACCCTAAACGTCACCCTAACCCTAATGCTAACTCTAACCCTCACACTCACCCTAAACCTCACGCTAACCCTTACTCTCACCATAAATCTAAACCTAACCCTAACCCTCACTCTGACCGTAACCCTCTCCCTAAACTTAATCCTAACCCTAGCCCTCACCCTCACCCTCAACCTAAACCTACCCCTAACGCTAACCCTCACCCTAAACCTAAACTCCAACCTAACCCTAACCCTAACCTTACCACTAAGCCTCACCCTAAACCTAACCCTCATCCTAATCCTAACCCTCAACCTCACAGTCACCCTCAGCCTAAACCTAAAGCTAAGCCTAACCCTATCCCTAATCCTCACACTCACCATCACCCTAAACCTAACTCTAAGTCTCACCCTCACCCTCAACCTCACCCTAACCCTAACCCAATCCCTCAACTGAACCCTCACCCTCACCCTAACACTCACCCTAACCCTAACTCTCACACTCACCATAACCCTCAAATTAAACCTTACCCTCACCCTAACCCTGATCCCAAACCTCACCCTATCCCTAATCCTAACCCTCAACCTAACACTTACACTCACTCTAACACTAAGCCTAACCCTAACACTAACTCTCACACTAACCCTCACCCTAAATATCACCCAATCATTAACCCTAACCCTATCCCTAACCCTCACCCTCACCCTCAGCCTAACCCTCAGCCTAAAGCCTATCCCTAACCCTGACCCTCAGAGTCACCCTCACACTAACCCTAACCCTAAGCCTCACCCTCACCCTCAACCTCACCCTAAACCTAACGCAAACCCTCAAACCAACCCTCACCCTCACCATAAACATCACCGTAACCCTAACACTCACCCTAATCCGCACCATAAACCTCACCCTCACCCTAACGCTAACCGTCACCTTCACCCTAACACTAACCCTCAAACTAACCCTCAACCTCACCCTCACCCTAAACCTAACCCTAATGCTCACACTCAACATAAACCTAACCCTCACTCTCACCCTCACCATCAGCTTAAACCTAAGCCTAACAATAACCCAAACCCTAACCTTCACACTCACCCTCACCCTAAAGCTAACCCTAACCCAAATCCTAACCCTCTCACTCACCCTCACACTCACCCTAACCCTAACCTAAACTCTCAACCTAAACATCACCCTAAACCTAACCTTCACCCTAACCCTTAGCCTAACCCTCACCTTAACCCTAACCCTCACCCTCACCCTCACCCACAGGCTCACCCTAAACCTAATCCTAACCCTAGCCCTCCCTCTCCCCCTCAACATAACCCTACCCCTAACGCTAACCCTCACCCTAAACCTAACCTCCAACCTAACCCTAACCCTAACCCTAACGCTAACCCTCAACCTAACCCTAACCCTAACCCTCACGCTCACAGTCACCTTCAGCCTAAATCTAAACATAAGCCTAACCCTATCCCTAATCCTCACACTCACCATCACCCTAAACCTAACCCTGAGTCTCACCCTCACCCTCAACCTCACCCTAACCCTAACACAAACCCTCAACTGAATCCTCACCCTCACCCTCACCCTCACCCTAACCCTAACCCTAACCCTCACACTCACCATAACCCTCACCCTAAACCTTACCCTCACCCTAACCGTCATCACAACCCTCACCCAATCCCTAACCCTAACCCTCAACCTAACCCTTACACTCACTCTAACACTAAGCCTAACCCTAACACTAACTCTCACACTAATCCTCACCCTAAATATCACCCTATCATTAACCCTAATCCTAAAACTAACCCTCACCCTCACCCTCAACCTAACCAACAGCTTAAGCCTCACCCTAACCTTAACCCTCTGAGTCACCCTTACCCTAACCCTAACCCTAAGCCTCACCCTCACCCCCAGCCTCAACCTAAAACTAATGCAAACCCTCAAACCAACCCTCACCCTCACCATAAACATCAGGGTAATCCTAACACTCACCCTAATCTGCACCATAACCCTAACCCTCACCCTAACTCTAACCCTCACCGTCACCCTAACCCGAACCGTCAACCTAACCCTAACCCTCATCCTCATCTAACCTTCACCCTAACCCAAACCCTAACCCTCAAACACACCCTCACCCTAAACCTAACGCTAACCCTCACCCAAACCCTAACACTCACCCAAACACTTACCTCACCCTAACCCCAAACCTAATGCTCACCATAATACTAACCCTCAAGCTCACAGTCACCCTCAGCCTAACCGAAAACTAAGACTAACCTTATCCCTAAACCTCACACTCAACCTCACCCTAACACTAACCCAAACCCTCAACTGAACCCTCACCCTCACCCTCACCCTAAGCCTCACCCTCACCCTAAACATCACCCTAAATCTAACCCTCACCCTTATCCTCACCTTAGCCCTAAACCTCATACTAACCCTAAACCTCACCCTAAACCTGACCTTCAACCTAACCCTTTCCCTCACCCTAACACTAAGTGTAAACCTAACATGAACCCTCACAGTAACCCTAAACCTCACCCTAAACCTAACCCTCACACTATCCCTAACACTCACCCTAACCCTAACCCTAACCCTCACCCTAAATCTAAACATCACCCTCACCCTCACACTCAGCCTAACCCTCAGCCTAAAGCCTAACCCTAACCCTAACCCTCACAGTCACCCTAACCCTAACCCTAACTCTAAGCCTCACCCTCACCCTCAACCTCACCCTAAACCTAATGCAAACCCTCAAACCAACCTCACGCTTACCCTAAACATCACCCTCACCCTAACCCTCACCCTAATCCGCACCAGAACCCTAACCCTCACCATAACGCTAATCCTCACCCTCACCCTAACCCTAACCCTCACCCTAACCCTAACCCTCACCCTCATCTAACCCTCACCCTAACCCAAACCCTAACCCAAACCCTAACCCTCACCCTAACCCTCAAACTCACCCTCACCCTAAACCTAACCCTAATGCTCACACTCAACATAACCCTAACCCTCACACTCACCCTCACCCTCAGCTTAAACCTAAGCCTAACAATAACCCGAAACCTAACACTCACACTCACCCTCACCCTAAACCTAACGCTGACACTAATCCTAACCCTCTCACTCACCCTCACACTCACCCTAACCCTAACCCAAACCCTCAACCTAAACATCACCCTAAACCTAACTCTCACCCTAACCCTTAGCTTAACCCTCAACCTAAACCTAACCCTCAACCTCACCCTTACCCTCAGGCTCACCTTAAACCTAATCCTAACCCTCACCCTCATGATCAACCTAACCCTTATCCTAACTCTAACCCTCACCCTAACCCTAACCTCCAACCTAACCCTAACCCTAAACCTAACGCTAACACTCACCCAAACCCTAACACTCAACCGAACACTTAACCTCACCCTAACCCCAACCCTAATGCTCACCATAACCCTAAACCTCAGGCTCATAGTCACCTTCAGCCTAACCCTAAACCTAAGCCTAACCCTATCCCTAAACCTCACACTCACCCTCACCCTAAACCTAACCCTAAGTCTGAATCTCACCCTAACCCTAACCAAAACCCTCAACCTAAACATCACCCTAAACCTAACCCTCACCCTAAACCTTAGCCTAACCCTCACCCTAACCCTAACCCTCACCCTCACCCTCACCCACAGGCTCACCCTCAACGTAATCCTAACCCTAACCCTCACCCTCAACCTAACCCTCACCCTAACTCTAACCCTCACCCTAAACCTAACCCTCACGCTCACAGTCACCCTCAGCCTAACCCTAAACCTAAGCCTAGCCCTATCCCTAATCCTCACATTCACCGTCACCCTAAACCTAACCCTAAGTCTCACCTTCACCCTCAACCTCACCCTAACCCTAACCCAAACCCACAACTGAACCCTCACCTTAACCCTCACCCTAATACTCACTCTCACCCTAAACATCACCCTAACCCTAACCCTCACCATTGCCCTCACCCTAGCCCTAATCCACATACTACCTCTAAACCTCACCATAAACCTAACCCTCAACCTAACCCTTACTCTTACCCTAACACTAAGCCTAAACCTAACATGAAACCTCACAGTAACAGTAAACCTCACCCTAACCCTAACCCTCACGCTAAACCTAACACTACCCCTCACCCTAACCCTCACTCTGACCCTAAACCCAACCCTAAGCCTCAACCTCACCATCATCCTAACACTCACCAAACCCTAACCCTCACCCAAACCCTAACCCCCACACTCTCCCGAAACCTGAGCCTCACTCTAACAGTTACCCTCATCCTCACCCTAACCCTCACCCTAACCATAACCCTATCAGTCACGCTCACCTTCACCCTCACACTCATCCTAACTCTAAACCTATACCTCACCCAAACCCTCAACTTAACCCTAAACCTAACCCTCACCTTCACCCTAACCCTAACCCTCACTGACAACCTAGCATTCACCCTAAACCTAATCCTAACCCTAACCCTCACCCTAACACTCACCCTTACCCTCACCCTAACACTCACCCTTACCCTCACCCTAACCCTCACCCTCACCCTAACCCTAACCGTAACCCTACCCCTAATCCTCAAGCTAACCCTAATCCTAACCCTCACCCTAAACTTTAACCTTACCCTCACCCTAACCCTCACACTAACTCTAACCCTCAACCTAACCCTAACCCTAACCATCACCCTCACGCTCACCGTCAGTCTAACTTTAAACATAACCCTACTCCTAACACTAACCTTCACCTTTACCCTCACACTAACTCTAACCCTAAACCTAAACCTAATCCTAACCCTCACACTCACCCTCTCCCTTACCATAAGCCTCACTGTCACCCTCACGCTCACCTTCACCCTAAACCTAACCCTCACCTAAAACCTATCCCTCACCCTAACAATAAACCTCACAATCACCCTCACTCTCACCTCACCCTAACCCTAAACCTAACCCTAACCCTCACCCTAAACCTACCCTAACCCTTATGTAACTCTAACCCTTTCACGCTAAACCTCAAACTAATACTTACTCTCAGCCTAAACCTAATCCTAACCCTCACACTGACCCTATCCCTTACCCTAACCCTAACCATAACCATAACCTTCACCCTAACCCTCACCCTAACCCTCACCCTAACCCTAAACCTCATCCTAAACCTCACCCTAACCCTAACTCTATCCCTAACCCTAAAGCTAACCCTAATGCTCAATCTAACTGTAACCGTACCCCTCAAACTAACTCTCATCTTTTTTTTTTTTTTTTGTCGGTCGTGGGGCTTGAACTCTGGGCCTGGGCGCTGTCCCTCTGCTCTTCAGCTCAAGGCGAGTGCTCTACCACTTGAGCTACAGCGCCACTTCCGGTTTTCCGGTGGTTTATTGGAGATAGGAGTCTCACGGTCTCTCCTGACCGGGCTGGCTTTGAACCGCGATTCTCAGATCTCAGCCTCCTGATTAGCTAGGATTACAGGCGTGAGCCACCAGCGCCTGGCCTAACTCTCATCTTAAACATAACCCTAACCCAAACCCTTACGTTAACACTAACCCTAACACTCAACCTAACCCTAATCCTCACCCACACCCTCAGCCACATCCTCAGCCTAAACCTAACCCTAACCCTAACCCTAACCTTAATCCTCACCCGCATCCTAACTCTAACCCTAACCTTCACTCTCACCCTCACCCCCACCCTCACCATAACCCTAACCCGAACCCTAACCCGAACCCTCAACCTAACCCTCATCCTAACCTTCTCCCTAACCCTCATCCTAACCCTAACCCTAACCCTTACCGTAACTCTAAACCTCATCCTAAACCTCACCCTAACCATAAACCTATCCCTAACCCTAACGCTAACCCTAACGCTCACCCTAACCGTAACCATACCCCTCAACCTAACCCTGATCCTAAACTTAAGCCTAACCCAAACCCTCACGCTAACCTTAACCCTAACACTAACCCTAACTCTAATCCTCACCCACACCCTCACCATCACCCTCAGCCTAACCCTCAGCCTAAGCCTAAACCTAACCCTAACAATCACACTCACCCTCACACAAACCCTAACCCTAAGCCTCACCATCACCCTCAACCTCACCCTTACCAAAACCCTAACCCTCACACTAACCCTAACCCTCACCCTAATGCTAACCCTCAACCTAAACCTTACACTCACCCTAACACTAAGCGAAACCCTAACACTAACTCTGACAATAACACTCACCCTAAACATCACCCTATCCCTAACCCTAACCCTAAACCTCACCCTAACCCTAACCCTAACCCTCACACTCACCCCCACCCTCAGCCTAACCCAAAGCCTAAGCCTAACCCTAACCCTAACCCTCACACTCACCCTCACACTAACCCTAAGCCTAATTCTCACCCTCACCCTCAACCTCACCCTAACTCTAACCTATACCCTCAAACCAACCCTCACCCTAACCCTCACCCTAAACATCACCCTAACCCTAAACCTCACCCTAATCCTCACCCTTACCAAAACCATCACCCTAACCCTAACCCTCACCCTAAACCTAAACCTCAATCTAAACATTACCCTCAACCTAACACTAAGCCTAACCCTAACACTAACCCTCACTAACCCTATACCTCACCCTAACCCTAATCCTCACCCTAACATAACCCTATCACTCACCCTAACCCTCAACCTATCCCTTAATCGCACCCTAAACCTAACCCTAACACTAACCCTCAACCTCACCCTAAACCTCACCTTAACCCTAACCCTAACACTAACTCTCATCCTCACCCTCAACCTCACCCTAACCCTAACCCTCACCCCAACACTTACCTTCACCAAAACCCTCACTCTAACGCTAACCGTAACGCTAAACCTCACCTCACCCGCAACCTCACCTTAACCGTAAACCTAACCCTAACCCTAACAATAACCCTAACCCTAACCCTAAACCTAATCCTTACCCTAACCCACACCATCACCCTCAACTTCACCCTAAATCGAACCCTAATCCTCTCCATAACCCTAAACCTCTCCCTAAACCTAACCCTCACACTCACCCTAACCCTCACCCTAAAACTTACCCTCAGCCTAACCCTAAACCTAACTCTAACCCTCACCTTAACCTTCACCCTAAACCCAACCGTAACGTTAACCCTCAAACTAACCCTGAACCTCACCATACCCCTAACCCTGCCCCTCATCGTAACCATCATCCTAACCCTCACCCTAAACCTAAATCTAACCCTAAAACTTACCCGCACCCTAACACTCACCCTCACACTCACCCTAAGCCTCACCCTCACACCCACCCTAACCATCACCCTATCCCTAACCCTCACACTAACCCTAAGATTAACACTCACCCTAATCATAACCCTCACCCTCACCCTCACCCTCAGCCTAAACCTAACCCTAATCCTAACCCTAACTCTAACCCTCACCCTAACACTTACCCTAACAATCACCCTAACCCTAACCCTTATGCTCACACTCAACATAACGCTAAGCCTCATACTCACCCTCACCCTCAGCTTAAACCTAAGCCTAACAATAAAGCTAACCCTAACCCTTACACTCACCCTCACCCTAAACCTAATCCTAACCCTAAACCTAACCCTTAACCTCACCCGCATCATAACACTCACCCTAACCCTCACCCTAACACTCACTCTCACCCTAACCATCAACCTATCCCTAACGGTCACCCTCACCCTAAGCCTAAGCCTCACAGTAACCCTAACCCTCACCCTCACCCTCACCCTCAGCCTAACCTGAACCCTAATCCTAACCCTAACCCTCACCTTAACCCTCACCCTAACTCTAATCCTAAAACTCACACTCACCCTAACCCTAACTCTCACACTCACCCTTACCCTCAGCCTAAACCTAAGCCTAATATTAACACTAACCCTAACCCTCACACTCACCCTCACCCTGAACCTAAACCAAACCCTGAACCAAAACCTCACCCTCACTCTCACCCTAAACATCACCCTCACCCTAAACATCACACTAAACCTAAGCCTCACCGTAAGCCTTAGCCTAACCCTCACCCTACCCCTCACCCTCACCCTCAGGCTCACCATAACCCAAATCCTAATCCTAACCCTCACACTCAACCTTATCCTCACCCTCACCCTAAATTTAACCCTAACAATAACCCTAACCCTAACCCTGAACCTAACCCTCAACCTAACCCTAAACCTCACGCTAACCCTCGCCCTCACCCTCACCCTCATCTTAAACCTAAGCCTAACCCTAACCCTCACACTTACACTCACCTTAACACTAGTCCTAACCCTAAACCTCACCCTAACAGTAACCATAACCCTCACCCTTTCTTTATCCTCAACCTAAACCTAACCCTCACATTAACCTTTATGCTCACCCTAACCCTAACCCTACCCTTCACCATAACCCTCACCCTAATTCTAACCTTAACCACTAACCTAACCCTCTCTCTATTCCTAACCCTAACCCTCACCCTCACCCTAACTGTCACCTAATCCTCACCCTAACCCTAACCTCTATATAACCGAGACCCTCACCCTCAACCTCGCCCTCATCTTTAACCTAACACTCACCCTCACACTACCCCTCACCCTAACCCTACCCCTAATCCTAAACCTCAAACTCACCCTCACCCTCACCCTCAGCCTAACCCTAACTCTAAAGCTAATCCTAAACATAACCCTCAGCATAACCCTAACCCTCACCCTAAACCCTTACCCTCACCCTCACCCTAACCCTAACTATAACCCTCACACTAAACCTAACCCTCACCCTAAACCTAACCCTAACCCTCACCGTATCCCTCACCCTAAAACTAACCCTAACCCTCACCCTAACCCTAATCATCATCCTAATCTAGCTATCACCCTAACCCTCACCCACACCCTAAACCTGACCCTCACCCCATCCTCAAATTAACACTAAGGCTAACTCTCACCCTAAGCCTAACCCTTACCCTAAAATTAACCCTCACCCTATCCCTCAACCTAACCCTAACCCTAAGCATCACCCTCACTCTCACCTTAACCAGAACCCTTATCCTAACCCTCAACCTAAACCTAACCCTCACTCTAACCCTAACCCTCACCCTAAAAGTTACAATCACTCTAACAGTAACCCTAACCCTAACACTAAGCCTCACAGTAACCCTAAAAATTAACCTAAGCCTAACATTAACCCTAACCCTAACCCTCACCCTCACCCGAAAACTAACCCTAACCCTAACCCACACCCTCACCCTCACCCTCATCCTTACCCTCACCCTAAATCTGACCCTAACAATAACCCTAACCCTAACCCTAAACCTAACCCTCACCCTAACCCTAACCCTCACTCTAACCCTCATCCTCAACATCACCCTAACCTTAACCCTAAGCCTAACACTAACCCTCACCCTCACCCTCACCTTAACTCTAAAGCTAACTCTAACCCTCACCCTAACAGTAACCCTAACCCTCACCCTAACCCTAACCGTCACCCGAACTTTATCCTCACCCTATCCCTAACCCTCAAATTAATCCTAATGCTCACCCTAACCTTAACAGTACACCTCACGCGAACCCTCACCCTAACTCTAATCCTAACCCTAAACCTAACCCTCATCTAAACTTAACCCTAATTGTCAACGTTACCCTAACCCTCACCATCACCCGAACTCTCACCCTAACCCTAACACTCACCCACACCCTAACCCTCAAGCTCACCCTAACCCTAACCCTCACCTAATCCTCACCCTAAACTTAACCATTATCTAACAAAGACCCTCACCCTCACCCTAACATTCACCCTAAGCCTCACCCTCACCCTATCCCTCACCCTAAATGTAACCCTAACTCTAAACCTCACCCGCACCCTCACCCTCATGCTCAGCCTTACACTAACCCTACCCCTAATCCTAACCCAAACCACAACCTGATCATAACACTCACCATAACCCTTACCCTCACCCTCACAATATCCCTAACCTTAACCCTCACACTAAACCTAACCCTCACCCTAAACCTAACCCTACCCCTCACCCCAAACCTCAACCTATACCTAACCCTAACCCTTACCCTAATTCTAACCCTCACCCTCACCCTAGCCCTCACCCTAATCCTAACCCTCATCTTAAACTTCACCCTCACACCACCCTCAAACTAACCCTAACCCTAACCTTCTCCCTAACCCTAACCCTAACCCGCACACTAGCCCTCACCTTAAACCTAACCCTAACCCTACCCTTCACCCTAACCCTAACCTTAACCCTAACTCTAACCCTCACCCTAACACTAACCCTAACCCTATCCCTCACCCTTACCTTAACCCTCACCCTAACCCTTAACCTCATCCTCACCCTAAACCTCACACTAAACTTAACCTCACCCAAACTCTAACCCTAACCGTCACCCTCACCCTCACCCTCATGCTAACACTAACCCTAACCCTCACCCTAACCCTAAAACTCACCCTAACCCTAAGCCTAACCCTCACCCTCACCCAAACCTACTGCTACCTCTAACACTCACACTAACCCTCACGCAATCACTTACCCCCACCATAAACCTAAACATAACCCTCAACCTCACCCTCACCCTAAATCTCACCCTAAACTTAACCCTAACCGAAATACGAAACCCAAACCCTAACCTGAACCCTAACCCTCACCCGAAACCTTAACCCTAACGCTAAACCTAACCCTCAAGCTACGTGTCACCCTATCCCTAACCCTATCCCAAACCCTAACCCTCACCCTAATCCTCACCTTAAACCTTATACTCACCCTCACCCTAACCCTAACCCTAACGCTGACGCTTACAATAACTCTAACCCTCACTCTAAACCTCTTACCCCTCACCCTAACCCTCATCCTAACCCTAAACCTACCCAAAACCTATCCCTAACCCTAATCCTAACCCTAACCCTCACCCTCATCATAACTAACCCTAACCCTAACACTAACTCTCACCCTCACCCTCACCCTCAGCCTAACCCTGACCCTCTCACTAACCCTAACCATCACGCTAACCCTCAACCTAATCCTCAACACTAACCCTAACCGTAACCCTTACACTAACCCTAACCCTAAACATCACCAAAATCCTCAATAACCCTAAACCTAGTCATAACCCTAACCCTTACCCTCATCCTAACCCTTATACTAACCCTAACCCTAAACATCACCAAAATCCTCAATAACACTAAAATTAGTCCTAACCCTAACCCTTACCCTCACCCTAACCCTAACACTCACCCAACCCTAACCTTCACCCTAACACTAATCCTAACCCTAACACAAACCCTCACACTAACCCTAACCCTCAGCCTAAACCTAACCCTCAACCTAAACCTAACCCTAACCCCAATCCTCACCCTCAACTTATCCCTCACACTAACCCTTTTTCTATCCCTAACCCTAACCCTAACCCTAGCCCTAACCCTCACCCTTTCTGTAAATCTCACCATCACCAAAATCCTGACCCTTACCCTTACCTTAACCTCACCCTAACCCTCACACTTACCCAAAACCTCAACCTAACCTAATAAAAACACTCACGCTAAACCTCACCCTAACCCTAATGCTAACCGTAACACTCACCCTCACCCTAACCCTCAACCTAAACCTGAAACTCACTCTAACCCTAACTCCAAACCCACAACCTCACCCTAAACCTCACCCTAAACCTAACCCTCACCCTAATCCTTACCCTCACCCTAACCCTCACCCTAAACCTAACCCTAAGCTAACCATAAACCTCACCCTAACCCTCACCCTCAACCTATCCCTAATCCACACCCTAACCCTCAGCCTAAACCTCACCCTAACCCTAACCTTAACCTTCACACTAACTCTAACCCTCACCCTAAACTTAACCCTACCCCTCACCCTAACCCTAACCCTCATGCTCACCCTAAACCTAACCCTAACCCTATCCCACACCCTCACCCTCACCCTCATCCTCACCCTCACCCTAAACCTAATCCTAACAATAACCCTAATCGTAAACCTAACCCTCACCTTAACCTTACACCTCAAACTAACCGTCATCCTCACCCTCACCCTCACCTTAACCTTAAGCCTAACCCTAACCCTCACTCTCACCCTCAACTTAACACTAAAGCTAACCCTAACCCTCACCCTAACAGTAAACCTAACCCTCACTCTCACCCTAACCGTCACCCTAACATTATCCTCACCCTATCCATAACCCTCACATTAACCTTAATTCTCACCCTAACGTTAATAGTACCCCTCACCCAAACCCTCATCCTAACTCTAACCCTAACCTTAAACCTAACCCTCACCTAACCCTAAATCTCAACCTTACCCTAACACTCACCATCACCTGAACCCTCAACCTAAACCTAACACTCACCCACACCCTAACCCTAAAGCTCACCCTCACCCTCACCCTCACATAATCCTCACCCTAACCCTAACCATTATCTAAAAAGGCCCTCACCCTCACCTTCACCCTAACCCTCACCCTAACCCTAGCACTCACCCTAAACGTAACCCTACCCGTAAACCTCATCCGCACTCTCACCTTCTTGCTCAGCCTTACCCTTAACCCTACCCCTAATCCTAACCCTAACCATCAACCCATCATAACCCTCACCATAACCCTTACCCCCACCCTCACCCTAACTGTAACGCTCTCACTAAACCTAAACCTCACTCTAAACCTAACCCTACCCCTCACCCCAAACCTCAACCTAAACCTAACCCTGACCCTCACCCTAATGCTAACCCTAACCCTCACCTTAGCCCTCACCCTAATCCTAACCATCATCCTAAACCTCACGCTCACACCACCCAAAAACTAACCCTAACCCTAACCCTCACCCTAAGCCTAACCCTCACCCTAACCCTAACCCGCACCCTAGCCCTCACCCTAACCCTAACCCTAACCCTCCCCGTCACCCTAAACCTAAACCTAACCCTAACCCTCACCCTAACCCTCACCCTAACACTAACCCTAACCCTAACCCTCAACTTTACCTTAACCCTCAACCTAACCCTTAACCTCATCCTCACCCTAAACCTCACACTAAACCTAACCCTCACCCTAATTCTAACCCAAACCGTCACACTCACCCTCACCCTCACGCTAACCCTAACCCTAACCCTCGCCCTCACCCTCACCCAAACCCTACTAATAACTCTAACACTCACCCTAACCCTCACGCTATCACTTAAACACACCATAAACCTAAACCTAACCCTAACCCTCACCCTCACCATAAACCTCACCTTAACCGTAACAGTAACCCAAACACGAAACCCTTAACCTAACCCTAAACTGAACCCGAACCCTCACCAGAAACCTTAACCCTAAACCTAAACCAAACCCTCAAGCTAACAGTCACCCTAAACCTAACCCTATCCCTAACCCTAACCCTCACTCTAACCCGCACCCTAAACCATATCCTCACCCTCACCCTGACCCTAACCCTAACGCTAACCCTCACAATAAATCTAACCTCACTCTAAACCTAAACTTTCCCCTCACCCTAACCCTCATCCTAACCCTAAACCAAACCCCAAACCTCTCCCTAACCTTAATCCTAACCCTAACTAACAACTTTACCCTCACCCTCAGCCTAACCCTAACCCTCACACTAACCCTAACCTTCAAGCCAACCGTCAACCTAATCCTCACACTAACCCTAACCCTAACCCGTACACTAACCCTAAACCTAAACCTCAACAAAACCCACAATTACCCTAAACCTAGACCTAACCTTAACCCTTACCCTCACCCTAACCCTAACCCTCACCCTCACCCTAACCCTAACCATCACCCTAAACCTAACCCTCAACCTAAACCTTACCCTCACCCTAATACTAAGCCTAAACCTAACACCAACACTCACACTAACCCTAACCCTCAGCCTAAACCTAACCCTCAACCTAAACCTAACCCTAACCATAATCCTCACCCTCACCTTATCCCTCACACTAACCCTTTTCCTAACCCTAACTCTAACCCTCACACTAACCCTAACCCTCTCCAGTTCCGTAACCCTCACCCTCACCAAAAACCTCACCCTTACCCTTACCTTACCCTCACCCTAACCCTCACACTATCCCAAAACCTCACCCTAAACTAACCAAAACACTCACACTAAACCTCACCCTAACCCTAATGCTAACCCTAACACTCACCCTCACCCTAAACCTCAACCTAAACCTTCACCTGAACCTAACACTAACCCTAACCCTCAACCTCACCCTAAACCTCACCCTAAGCCTAACCCTAAACCTAACCCTTACCCTCACCCTAATCGTAAACCTAAGCTAACCCTTAACGTCACCCTAACCCTCACTCTCACCCTAACCCTAATCTAAAACCTAACCCTCAACCTAACCCTCATCCTAACCCTATTCCTAACCTTCACACTAACCCTAACCCTCACCCTAACCTTAACCCTACCCCTCACCCTAAACCTCATCCTAACCCTAACCCTAAACCTCACCCTTACCCTAAACCTCACACTAACCCTAACCCTCACCCTCACCCTCAACCTCAACGTAACCATAAACCTAACCCTAAACCTAAAAATAACCCTAATCCTAACCCTTATCCTAACCCTCACCTTCACCCTTATCCTAACCCTCACCTTCACCCTTACCCTAACCCTAACCCTCACCCTTAACCTAACCATCAACCTCACCGTAACCCTAATCCTAACCCTAAAACTTAGTCTCACCCTAACACTAACCCTAAACCTAAAACTAGCCATTACACAAACCCTAATCCTCAGCCTAACCCTAACCCTCAACCTAACCCTATTTCCAACCCTCAATGTCACCCTCACCCTAACCCTAACCCCAAACCAAACACTCACCCTAACCCTCACCCTTACTGTAAACCTAAACCTAACCCTCACCCTAACCCACAAGCTTACCATAATCCTAACCCTCACACTTAACATTACTCTCACCCTCAACCTAACCCTCACCCTAACCCTAACCCTCACACTAAGCTTACACTAACCCTCACACTAACCATAATGCTAACCCTAACTCTCACCCTGAACCTAAACCTCACCATAACCCGAAACCTCTCCCTAAACCTATCCCTATCCCTAACCCTCAACCTAACCATTACCCTCAACCTAACACTAACACTAAGCCTCACACTAACAATAAACCTCACCCTAACTCTAACCTCACCCTAACCCTAACCCTCACCCTAACACTAACCCTAACCCTCACCCTCAACCTAACCTTTAACCTTACCCTCATCCTAATCCTCACAACAACCCTAACCCTAAGACTAATCGTTACCTTCTCCCTCAGGCTCACCCTCAGCCTAAATTTAAACCTAACCCTACTCTTAACCCTAACCCTCACCTTCACCCTCACACTAACCCTAACCCTAAAGCTAACTCTAAGTCTAACTCTCACAATCACCCTCACCCTCACCCTAAGCATCAATGTCACCCTCACGCTCACCCACACCCTAAACCAAAGCCTAACCCTCACCCTAAACCTATCTCTCACCCTAACCATAAACCTCACAATGACCCTCACCCTCATCTCACCCTAACCATAAACCTAACCCTAACACTCACCCTAAACCTCACCCTAACCCTAATGCTAACTCTAACCCTCACACTTACCCTAAACCTCATGCTAACCCTTACGCTCACCGTAAATCTAACCCTGACCCTACCCCTCACCCTAACCCTAACCCTAACCCTAATCCTAACCCACATCCTAAACCTCACCCTAAACCTAAACCTATCCCTAACCCTAACGCTAACCCTAATGCTCACCCTAACCCTCAGCCTAACCTAATCCTAACCCTAACCCTCACCCTAACCCTCACACTTAACCTTAAACTAACCCTCATACAAACCATTACCCTAACTCTAACCCTCACCTTAACCTACCTCTAAACCTCACCCTAACACTCACCTTCACCCTATCCCTATTCCTCACCCTAACCCTCACACTCACACTCACCCCCACCCTATTCCTAACCCTAAACCTCACCCTCACCCACACCCTAAACCTCACCCTCACCCTCACACGAACCCTAACCCTAAACCACACCCTAACCCTAACACTAAACCTAACCCTCACCCGAAACCTAAACCTAACCCTCACCCTCACACTCACCCTAACCCTAAACCTAAACCTAACCCTCACGCTAACTCTAACCCTAACCCTAATGGTAACCATAACCCTCACCCTCACCTTAACACTTCCCTCTCCCTAACCCTCATCTTAACCCTCACCCTAAACCTAACCATCACCCTAACCATAATCCTCAACCCCACCCTCACCCTAAGCCTAACCCTAAGACTAAGACTAACCCTAACCCTACCCCTCAGCCTAATGCTCACCCTAACCCTAATCCTAACTCTAATACTCACCCTAACCCTAACCCTATCGGTAACCCTCACCCTCACCCTAGACATGACCCTAACCCCAAACCTAACCCTCACCATAACCCTAACACTAATGCTAACCATAAACCTCACCATCAATCTAACCCTCACCCTAACCCTTACTGTCCGCCTAACCCTAACACTCACCCTCACCCTAACCCTCACACTAATCCTTACCCTCAACCTAACCCTAAACCTAACCCTCACACTAACCCTAACCCTCACCTAACCCTACACTTACCCCTCAGCCTAACCCTCTCCCTCACCCTAAACCTAATCCTCACCCTAACCCTCACCCTAACCCTAACACTAAAACTCACACTCACCCTCACCCTCACCATCACCCTCAGTATAACACTAACCATAACCCTAATCCTAACCCTAAACCTCACCCTCACCCTAAAACTCACCCTAATTCTTAACTTCACACTAATCCTAACCCTAACCCTAACCCTAACACTCACACTAAACCTAACCCTCACCCTAATCATAACCCTACCCCTTACCCTAACCCTCACCCTAAACCTAACCCTATCCCTAACCCTAACCTTCACCCTAACCCTCACCCTCACGCTAACCCTAACCCTAACACTCAACCTTACCCTAAAGCTCACCCTAAGCCTTAACCTCATCCTCACCCTAAACCTCACACAAAACCAAACCCTCACACTTACTCTAACCCTAACAGTTACCCTCACCCTTACCCTCACACGAACATTAACCCTAACCCTCACCCTAACCCTAAAACTCACCCTAACCCTAACCCTAACCCTCACCCTCAAGATCACCTTAAACCTAACCCTAACCCTCACCCTAAACTTCACTCTAACCCTAATGCTAAATCTAACACTCACCCTAACACTCACACTATCACTTACCAACACGATAAACCTAAACCTAATCCTAACCCTCACCCTCACCGTAACCCTCAACCTAACCCTAACCCTAACCCGAAACCCTCACCCTAACCCTCACCCTAACTCTAACACTAATCCTAACCCTAACCCTAACCCTAACGCAAACCCTTACCCTAACCCTATCCCTAACCCTCACCTAACCTTCAGCCTACCCCTAAATCTAACCCTGACCCTCACCCTAACCCTAACCTTCACCCTAACTCTAACCCTCAACCTAAGCCTTACCCTCACCCTAACACTAAGCCTAACCCTAACACCAACCCTCCCAATAACCCTACCCTCAGCCTAAGCCTAAGCCTCACCCTAAACCTAACCCTACCCCTAAACCTCACCTTCACCTTAGCCCTCACACTAACCCTAATGCTAACACTAACCCTCACCCTAACACTAACCCTCACCCTAAACTTCCTCCTAACACTAACCCTAACCCTAACACTAAGCCTCACCCTAACCATAACCCTAACACTAATCCTAAACTCCACCCCAACCCTAACCCTCACTCTCACCCTAACCCTAACCCTAAACCTCAACCTAACCCTCACCCTCACCTTAACCCTAACCAAAACCCTAACCCTCAACCTAACCCTAACCCTAACCCTCACCCTAAACCTCACACTAACCCTATCCCTCACCGTAACCCTGACCCTACCCCTCACCCTAAACTTCCTCCTAACAGTAACCCTAACCCTAACCCTAAACCTCACCCTAACCGTAACCATATCCCTCACCTTCACCCTCACCCTAAACTGAACTGTAACCCTAACAATAACCCTAATCTTAACCCTCACCCTCACCCTAACACTAACCCTAACCCAAACCCTCACCCTCACCCTAACTCTCAGCCTCACCCTCAACCTCACCTTCACCTTAACCCTCACCCTCACCCTAGCCCTCACCCTAACCCTAACCCTAACCCTAAACCTCACCCGCATCATCACCCTAACCCTCAGTCTAAACCTAACACTATCTCTAATCCTAACCCTCACCCTCACCCTCACCCTAACCCTCACCCTAACCCTTACCCTCACCGTCACCCTAACTTTAACCGTAAACCTCAAATTAAAGCTAACCCTCACCCTAACCCCCACCCTAAACATAACCCTAACCCTCATCATAACCCTAAAGTTCACCCTCAACCTAGCCCTCACACTAAACCCAAGCCTCACCCTAAAACTCATCCTCACACCAGCCTCAAACTAAACCTAACCCTAACCCTCACCCTAACCCTAACCCTCAACCTAACCCTAACCCTCAGCCTGGCCTTCACCCTAACCCTAAATAGCCCTCACCCTCAGCGTAACACTAATCCTATCCATATTCCTAAATCTAAACCTCACCCTCACCCTAACCACCAAGATAATTCTTACCCACACACTAATCCTAATCCTAACCCTAACCCTAACTCTCACACTAAACCTAACCCTCACCCTAACTGCAACCCTACCCGTTACCCTAACTGTCACCTTAACCCTAACCCTAAACCTCACCCTAAACCTCACCCTAAACCTCACAGTCACACTAAACCTGACCCTAACCCTAATGCTAACCCTAACCATAACCCTCACCCTCACCCTAAACCTCACCCTACACCTCACTCTAATCCTAACCCTAACCCTCAGCCTAAACAACACCCTAACAATAACCCTAACCCTCACCATAAACCTCACACTAACCCTAATACTAACCTCCACCCTAACCCTAACGTTCACCCTAACCCTAAACCTAACCCTAACCCTCATGCTCACCCTCACCCTCTCCGTAACCCTAAGCCTAACCCAAACCCGAACCCTAACCCGAACCCTAACTCTAATACTAACCTCCACCCTAACCCTAAAGTTCACCCTAACCCTAACCCTAACCCTAACCCTAAGCCTCACGCTCACACTCACCCTCTCCTTAACCCTAATCCTAACCCTAACCGTCACCCTAACCCTCCCCTTAACACTAAACCTAACCCTAACCCTCACACTAATAGTAACCCTAAACCTCATCCTCACCCTAACTCTCAACCTTACTTTATCCTCACCCTAACCCTAACCCTCATATTAACCCTAATACTCACCCGAACCATAACCCTACCCCTAACCCTAACCCTCACCCTAACTTTTAGCCTAACCCTAACCCTCTCCTAACCCTAACCCTAACCCTAACCCTAACCCTCACCTAACCCGGTTATGGTTAATAACCCTCAACCTCATACTAACCCTCACCATCACCTGAACCTGCACCCTCACCCTAACCCTCACCTAATCCTCAACCTAACCCTAACATTACCTAACCAAGACCCTCACCCTCACACTCACCTTCAGCCTAACCCTAACCCTCACCCTAGCCCTCACCCTAACTGTAACCTTAACCCAAAAATTCACCCGCACCCTCATCCTCACCCTCAGCCTAACCCTAAAACTAACCCTATTCCTATCCCTAAACCTCGCCCTTACCCTAACCCTCACCATAACCCTTAACCTCACCCTCACCCTAACCCTAACAGTAACCCTCACACTAAACCTAACCTCACCCTAAACCTAACCCTACCCCTCATCATAACACTTACACTAAACATAACTCAAACCCTCACCCTAACCCTAACCCTCACACTCACCCAGGCCCTCACTCTAACCCTTTCCCTCACTCTAAACCTCACCCTCATACCATCCTCAAATTAACCCTAACCCTAAACCTCACCCTAAACCTAATCCTCACCCTAACCCTCAACCTAACCCTAACACTAAAACTCACACTCACCCTCACCCTCACCATCACCCTCAGCGTAACACTAACCATAACCCTAATCCTAACCCTAAACCTCACCCTCACCCTAAACGTCACCCTAATTCTTACCTTCACACTAATCCTAACCCTAACCATAACCCTAATACTTAAACTAAACCTAACCCTCACCCTAACCATAACCATACCCATTACCCTAACCCTCACCCTAACCGTAACCCTATCCCTATACCTAACCCTAACCCTATCCCTAACCCTCAACCTAACCCTAACACTAAAACTCACACTCACCCTCACCCTCACCATCACCCTCAGCGTAACACTAACCATAACCCTAATCCTAACCCTAAACCTCACCCTCACCCTAAACGTCACCCTAATTCTTACCTTCACACTAATCCTAACCCTAACCATAACCCTAATACTTACACTAAACCTAACCCTCACCCGAACCATAACCATACACATTACCCTAACCCTCACCCTAACCGTAACCCTATCCTTATCCCTAAACCTAACCCTATCCCTAACCCTCACCCTAACACTAACCCTAACCCTCACCCTTACCCTAAACCTCAAAATAAGCCTTAACCTCATCCTCACCCTAAACCTCATACTAAACCTAACCCTCAGCCTAACTCTAACCCTAACCGTCACCCTCACCCTTACCCTTACCCTCATGCTAACACTAACCCTAACCCTCACCCTAACCCTAAAACCAACCCTAACCCTAACCCTAACCCTCACCCTCAAGTTCACCTTAACCCTAACCATATCCCTCACCCTAAACTTCACTCTAACCCTAATGCTAACTCTAACACTCACCCTAACCCTCACACTATCACTTACCCACACGATAAACCTAAAACTAACCCTAACCGTCTCTCTCACCTTAAACTTCAACCTAACCCTAACCCTAACCCTAACCCGAAAGCCTCACCCTAACCCTAACCATAACTCTTACACTAATCCTAAACCTAACCCTCACCCTAACGCTAACCCTTAACCTAACCCTAACCCTAACTCTCACCTAACCCTCAGCCTAACCATAACCCTAACTCTGACCCTCACCCTAACCCTAAACCTCACCTGAAAGCTAACCCTCATTCTAACCCTTATCCTCAACTTAACACTAAGCCTAACCCTAACACCAACCCTCCCACTAACCCTAACCCTCAGCCTAAGTCCAAACCTCACCCTAAACCTAACCCTAACCCTAACCCTCACCCTCACCTTAGCCCTCACACTAATCCTATTGCTAAACCTAACCCTCACCCTAACAGTAACCTTAACCCTAAACCTCACCCTAAGCCGAAACCTCACCTTAACTCTAACCAAAATCCTAACCCTCACCCTATCCCTAACCCTACCCCTCACCCTAAACTTCCTCCTAACACTAACCTAACCCTAGCCCTAAACCTCAGCCTAACCGTAACCATATCCCTCACCTTCACCCTCACCCTAAACTGAACTGTAACCCTCAGTCTAACCCTAACAATAACTCTAACCCTAACCCTAATCTTAACCCTCACCCTCACCCTAACACTAACCCTAACCCAAACCCTCACCCTCACCCTAACCCTCAGCCTCACCCTCAACCTCACCTTCAACCTAAACCTCACCCTCACACTAGCGCTCATCCTAACCCTAACCCTAACACTAAACCTCACATGCACCCTCACCCTCACCCTCAGCCTAAACCTAACCCTATCTCTAATCATAACCCTAACCCTCACCCTCACCCTAACCCTCACCATAACACTTACACTAACACTCACCCTAACCTTAACCGTAAACCTTACACTAAAGCTAACCCTCACCCTAACCCTCACCCTAAACATAACCCTAACCCTCATCATAACCCTAAAGTTCACCCTCAACCTAGCCCTCACCCTAACCACAAGCCTCACCCTAAACCTCACCCTCACACCAGCCCCAAACTAAACCTAACCCTAACCCTCACCCTAACCCTAACCCTAAACCTAACTCTCACCCTCACCCTCATCCTCACCCTCAGCGTAACTCTAATCCTATCCATATTCCTAAACCTAAACCTCACCCTCACCCTAAACATCACCCTAATTCTTACCCTCACACTAATCCTAACCCTAACCCTAACCATAACTCTCACACTAAACCTAACCCTCACCCTAACTGTAACCCTACCCCTTACCCTAACCCTCACCTTAACCCTAAAGCTAATCCTCACCCTAAACCTCACAATCACCCTAAACCTGACCCTAACCCTAATCCTAACGCTAACCTCACCCTAACCCTAACCCTCACTCTGACCCTAACCCTCACCCTAAACCTCATCCTAATCCTAACACTATCCCTCAGCCTATCCCACACCCTAACACTAACCCTAAACCTAACCCTCACCCGAAACCTCACCCTTACCCTAATCCTAACCCTCACCCTAAACCTAACCCTAACACTCACCCAAAAACTCAACCTCACCCTCACTCTAACCCTAACCCTCACCCTAACCCTCACCATCACCATAACCTTCACTCTTACCGTAACCCTCAATCTCACCCTAACACTCGCCCTTACCCTTATTCTTCCTCTCACCCTAACCCTCACCCTAACCCTAACCCTCACCCTAACCTAACCTGAACTCTCACCCTAGCCCTCAACCTAAAGCTAATGCTAACCCTAACACTCACCCTAACCCTAACCCTTAACCTCACCCTAAACCTAACCCTAAAATTAACCCTCACTCTCACCCTAAACCTCACCCTAAGCCTAACCCTCACCCAAACACTTACCCTCACCCTAACAGTAACCCTGACGCTAAACCTCACCTCACCCGCAACCTCACCGTAACCGTAACCCTAAACCTAACCCTAACAATAACACTAACCCTCACCCTAACCCTAACCTCACACTCACCCTAACCCTCACCCTAAAACCTATCTTCACCCTAACCCTCACCCTAACTCTAAACCTAACCCTAAACCTCACCCTAACCCAAACACTAACCGTAACCCTTAAACTAACCCTGAATTTCACCCTAACCCTAACCCTGCCCCTCATCCTAACCATCATCCTAACCCTAACTCTAAACCCTCACCCTGACCCTAAACCTAATCCTAAACCTCACCTGCACCCTAAGAGTCTTGCTCACTGTCACCCTCACCCTAACCCTCAATCTCACCCTAAACATCAACTTATACCTAACCCTCACCCTAACCCTAAGTCTAACACTCATCCTAACCCTAACCCTCACCCGCATCTAATCCTCAGCCTATCCCTAACCCTAACCCTAACGCTCACACTCACCCTAACCCTAACCCTCAAACTCACCCTCACCCTCAGCTTAAACCTAAGCCTAACAATAACCCTAACCATAACCTCACAATCACCCTCATCCTAAGCCTAAGCCTAACCCTAAACCTAACACTCAAACTCACCCTCACCTTAACCCTAACCCAAACCCTCAACCGAACCCTCACCCTCAACCTAAACATCACCCTAAACCTAACCCTCAAACTAACCTTTAGCTTAACCCTCAATCTAACCTTAACCCTCACACTCACCCTCACCCTCAGGCTCACCCTAACCCTAATCCTAACCCTAACCCTAACACTCACCCTCACCCTCAACCTAAACCTATTTCTAACCCTCACCCTCACCCTATCCCTAACCCTAACCCTAACCCTCACATAACCCTAACCCTAACCTTCAACGTCACCCTAACCCTCACCATTACCCGAACCCGAACCCTAATCCTAACCCTCACCCACACCCTAACGCTCAAGCTCACCCTCACCCTAAACCTCAACTAATCGTCACACTAACCCTCACCCTAATCCTAACCCTAAACCTCACCCTAACCCTAAGCATAACCATAAACCTAACCCTCACCCTAACACTCACCATAAACCTAACCCTCTCCCTAACCCTAAAAGTCACCCTAATCCTCACCCTAACCCTCACTCTCACACTCACCCTCGCCCTAACCCTCACCCTAACCCTCACCCTAACCCTAATGCTAACTCTAACACTCACCCTAACCCTCATGCTATCACTTACCCACACCCCAAACCTAAGCCTAACCTTAAACCTCACCCTCACACTAAACCTCACCCTAACCCTAAACCTAATCCTAACCGTCACCCTCAACCTATCCCTAACCCTAACCCTAACCCTCACATAACCCTAACCCTAACCTTCAACGTCACCCTAACCCTCACCATTACCCTCACCCTCACCCTAACCCTAAACCTCACCCACACCCTAACGCTCAAGCTCACCTTCACCCTAAACCTCAACTAATCGTCACCCTAACCCTAACCATTACCTCAACCAAGACCCTCAGCCTAACCCTCAACTTCACCCTAACCCTCACCCTCACCCTAGACCTCACCCTAACCATAAACATAACCCTAACCCTATACCTTACCCTCACCCTCAGGCTCACCCTCAGCCTAAACCTAACCCTATCCCTAATCCTAACCCTAACCCTCACCCTCAATCTAAGCCTCACCATAACCTTTACCCCCACCCTCACCCTCACCCTAAACGTAACCCTCAAACTAAACCTAACCCTCATCCTAAACTTAACCCTACCCCTCACCTTAAACATAACCCTAACCCTAAAGCTCACCATCACGCTAGCCCTCACCCTAACCCTAATTCTAACCCTAACCCTTATCCTCACCCTAAACCTCACACTATCCCTAACCCAAATCCTCAGTCTAACCCTAACCCTAACCCTTACCCTAACCCTCAAATTCAGGCTAACCCTCACCGTTACTCTTAGCATCACGCTCATCCTAACCCTCACCCTAAACCTAACCTAATTCATCACTATAACCCTAACCCCCACCCTCACCATCAACCTCATCGTAACCCTATGCCTAAGCCTAACCCTAACTCTTTCCCTCACCCTCACCCTAGCCCTCACCCTAACCCTAATCCTAACCCTAACCCTAACCCTATCTCTCACCCTAACCCTAAGGCTAAACATCACCCTAAGCCTAATCCTCTCCCCAACCATCACACTCAACCTTACCCTAATCCTAAGCCTAATACTAATCCAAACCCTCACACTCACCCTCACCCTAAACCTAATCCTAACCCTAACCCTAACCCTAAACTTCAACCTAACCCTCACCCTAAACCTAACACTAACAATAACACTAGCACTAACCCTAACAGTCACCATATCCCTCAGCATCAACCTAACTCTAACTCTAAACCTCACCCTCACCCTATCCCTAATCCTAACCTTATCCTTAAACCTCACACTAAACCTAACCCTAAATCTCATCCTCACCCTCACCCAAACCGTAACTCTAACCCTAACCCTAACATTAACACTAATCCTAACCCTAAAACTAACCCTAACCCTAACGCTAAACTTCACGCTCAGCCTCACCCTAATTGCAAATGTAACCTAACCATAACACTTACAATGATCCTAATCCTAATCCTAACCATCACCCTCACCCTAACCCTAATCCTCACCCGAACCCAGACCCTAACCCTAACCCTGACCCTCACTGTAACCCTCACCATCATCTTAAGCCTCACCCTCACCCTAACCCTAACCCTCACCCTAACCCTTAACCTCACCCTAATCCTAACACTAAGCCTAAACAAAAACTCACCCTAACCCTCACCCTCAACCTAACTGTAACCCAAAACCTAACGATCAACCTAACCCTCACCCTAACCCTAAACCTAAACCTAACCCTAAACCTCACATTAACCCTAACTCTCACCCTAACCCTAACCCTACCCGTAACCCTAAACCTCATGCTAAATCTAAACCTCACCCTTACCAGGACCCTAACCCTATCCCTAACCATAAACCTCACCTTAAGACTAACTCCAAACCTAACCCTAAGCCTATCCTGTACCCTAACCCTAAGTCTAACACTTTCCCTAACCTTAAACCTTACCTAAACCCTCTCCCTCAGCCTAACCCTAAACCTAACCCTAACCCTGACCCTCACCTTAGCCCTAACCCTAAACCTAATCCTAACCCTAACCCTCATCCTAATCTTCACCCTAACTCTAACCCTAACCATCACAAAAAACCTATTCCTCACCCCACCCTACCCCTCAGCCTAACCCTAAGCCTAAGCCTAACCCTAACCCTAAACCTCACCCTCAACCTAGCCCGCACCCTAACCCTAATCCAAACGATAACCCTCAACCTAACCATCACCCTAAACCTAACACTAAACCTCACACTAAACCTAACCCTAACCCTCAACCTAACCATAACACTCATCCATACAGTAACTCTAACCCTAACCCTCACCCTAACCCTAACCCTAACCCGAACACTAAACCTCACACTAAACCTAACCCTAAACTTAACCCTCAACCTAGCCCTCAACCTAACCCGAATCCTAACCCTATACCTCATCCTAAACCTCACCCTAAACCTAACCCTAAAACTCATCCTAACCCTAACCCTCACCCTCACCCTCAACCTAACCCTAAGCATAAACCTAACCCTAACCCTGACCCTCACATTAGCCCTAACCCTAAACCTAATCCTAACCCTAACCCTCATCCTAATCTTCACCCTCACCCTCACCGTAACCATAATCCTAAATGTAACCCTATCCCTAACCCTAACCCTCACACTAACCCTAACCCAAACCCTAACCCTAACATTAATCCTAACACTAACCCTCACAGAAACCCTCACCCTAACCCTAACTCTAACCCTAAACCTCACCTCACCCTAACCCTAAACCTCACCCTCACCCTCAGCTTAAACCTAAGCGTAAATCTAACCCTAACACTAATCCTCACACTCACCCTCAACCTAACCCTAAACTTAATCCCAGCCCTAACACTAACCCTCACCCTAACCCTAACTGTAACCCTGAACCTCACTCTCACCCTAACCCTAAACCGACCCTTACCCTCAGCTTAAACCTAAGCCTAACAATAACCCTAACACTACCCCTAAACCTCACCCTAACCATAACCCTCACCCTAACACTAAACCTCACCTTAACACTTACCCTCACCCTAACACTAACCCTCACACTATCCCTAAACCTCAACATAACCCTAAACCTAACCCTATCCCTAATCCTAACCTTCACCCTAAACCTAATTCTAAGCCTACACCTCACCCTAACCCTAATCCTAACACAAAACCTCACCCTAACCCTCACCCTAACACTAATCCTAAACCTCACACTAACCCTATCCCACACCCTAACCCTAATCCTAAACCTAACCCTCACCCTAACCCTAACTCTAACACACACCCTCACCCTAACCATCACCCGTACCCTAACCCTGACACTAAACCTAAACCTAACTCTCACAGGAACCCTAAACCTAACACTAATTTCTAACCCTAAACCTCAAACTCACACTGATTCTAACCCTAACCCTAACCCTAAACCTCACCCTAACACTAAACCTAAACCTCACCCTCACCCTAGCCCTCACCCTAACCCTAAACCTAAACCTAACCCTCATCTTAACCCTCACCCTAACCCTAACCCTAACCCTCACCCTAATCTTAACCCTCACCCTCAACCTAACCTCAGCCTAACCATAAGCCTAACCCTAAATCTAAACCTAACCCACACACTCACCCTCACCCTAACACTAATCTTAACCATAACCCTAACAATAAACCTCACCCTAACCCTAACCCTCATCCTAGCCCTCACCTGATCCCTAACTCTTACCCTAAACCTCACCCTCACCCTAACCCTAACTCTAACCCTAACCCTTACCCTAAACCTCATTCTAACCCTAACCCTCAACCTCACCCTCACCATAACCCTAACCCTCACCCTAACCAAAACCTTCATTCTAACCCTAACCCTCACCCTAACCACAACCCTCAACCTAAGACTAGCCCTCACCCTAACACTTACCCTCACACTAACAATAACCCTAAATCTAACACTAACCCTCACAGTAACCCAAACTCTCACCCTAACCCTAAACCTAACCCTAAACCTGAGCCTCGTCCTAGCCCTCACCCTAACCCTAATTCTAATCCTAACCCTCAACCTAACCCTAACCCTCATCCTCGCACTAAACCTCAAACTCACCCTAACAATAATCCTCAATCTAACCCTCACCCTCATCCTAACCCTCACCCTAACCCTTACCCTAACCCTCACCCTAAACCAAACCCTCACCCTTAGGGGAACACTGACCCTCAGCCTGAGACTCACCTTTACTCTTACAGACATGCTCACCCTAATCCTCATTCTAACCCTAACCCTCATCCTAACACTCACCTTAACCCTAACCCAGTCCATCACCCTAACCATAACTCTCACCCTCACCCTCAACCTCAGCCCAAATCTAAACCTAAGCCTAACCCTAACCCTAACCCTAACCCTCACCCTAGCCCTCACCCTAAACCTAATACGAACCCTAACCCTCATCCTAACCCTCACCCTAACCCTAACCCTAACCATCACCCAAAATCTATTCCTCACCTCCAACCTCAACCTCAGCTTAAACCTAAGCCTAATCTTAACCCTAACCATAACTCTCACCCTCAGCCTCACCCTCACCTCAAACTTAACCCAAAACAAAACACTAACAATAACCCGAATTTTAACCCTAACCCGAACCCTAATCTTAACCCGCACCCTCACCCTCAGCCTAATGCTAAGCCTAACCTAGGCCTAACCCTAACCCTACCTCTAATCCTAAACCTAAACCTAATCCTCAGCCACACACTCACTCTAACCCAAACCCTAACGCTAACCCTCATCCTAACCGTAAGCCTAACGCTAACCCTAATCCTAACGCTCACACTCACCCTCACCCTAACACTAATCCCAAACCTAACCCTATCCCTAACCCTAACCCTCACCCTAACACTCACCCTAGCCCTCACCCTAACCCTTATCCTAACCCTAAACCTCATCCTGACCCTCAACCTAACCCTAACCCTAACCCTCACCATAACCATAATCCTAACACTCACCCTCTTGCTAGGCCTAAGCCTAAGCCTAAGCCTAACCCTAACCCTCACACTAACTCTAAACGTAACACTAACCCTAAATCTAAACCTAAACCTCACCCTCACCCTAACCCTAACCTTAAATCTAACTCTAACCCTAAACCTAAACCTCATCCTAACCCCAAACCTAACCCTCACCCTTACCCTCACCGCAACCGTAAACCTAACCCTAACCCTAACAATAACCCTAACCCTAACCCTAACACTCACCCTATCCCTAACCCTAACACTCACCTTAACCATAACCCTCACCCTAACCCAAACCCTCACCCTAACCCTAACCCTAACACTAACCCTCACACTAACCCTAACCATCACCCTAAACCTAAACCTCACCCTAACACTAACCCTCACCCTAACCCACACCCTAAACATAATTCTACCGCTAAACCTCACCTTCACACTAACCCTAACTCTAACCACAACCCTAACACTAAACCTCAACCTAACCCTAACCCTCACACTCACCCTCACAGTAACCGTAACCCTAACCCTAACCCTAACAATAACCCTAACCCTAACCCTCAACCTAACACTTACCCTCACCCTAACACTAACCCTAACCCTAAAACTAACCCTCACACTCACCCTAAACCTCACCCTAATCCTAAACCTCATCCTAACCCTAACCCTAACCCTAACCCTCTCCCTCACCCTAGCCCTCACCCTAACCCTAATTCTAACCCTCACCCTCACCATAATCTTAATCCTCATTCTCACCCTAAAACTCACATTAACCCTAACCCTAATCCTCAATTTAACCCTCACCCTAACCATATCCCTAAACATTACCCTAACCCTCACCCTAACCCTAACCCTGACCCTTATCTTAACCCTCACCCTCAGCCTAACCCTAATCCTCATCCTCACCCTAAACCTCACACTAACCCTAACACTAATCCTCAATCTAACCCTCACCCTAACCATAACCCGAACCCTTACCCTAAACCTCACCCTAACCCTAACCCTAACCCTAACTCTAACTCTAAACCTAACCCTAAATCTAAACCTCATCCTAACCCTAACCCTAACACTCACCCTCACCATCACCCTCTGCCTAACCCTCAGCCTAATGCTAACCCTAACCCTAACCCTCATAATCACCTGCACCCTCACCCTCACCATAACTCTAAACCTAACCCTCTCCCTAAACCTAACCCTAAACCTCAACCTAAACCTCACCCTCACCCTAACGCTAACACTAACCCTAACCCTAAACCTCACACTAACCATCACCCCTAACCCTAACCCTAACAATAACACTAACCCTAACACTAACCCTAATCCTAACCCTAACCATAACTTAACTGTAACCATAACACTAACAATCACCCTGACCCTAACCCTAACCCTAACCCTCAACTCACCCTCACCCTAACCCAAATCCTAAACCTAACCCTATCCCTAACACTAAACCTCAACCTACCCCTCAGCCTAGCCCTCACCCTAAACCTAATCCTAACCCTAAACCTCATCCTAACACTCACATTAACCCTAACCCTAATCCGAACCCTAACCTGAAGCCTAACACTGACCCTCATGCTCGGCCTAAGCCCAAGCCTAAGCCTAATCCTACCCCTAAACCTAACCCTCACCCTAACCCAAACCCTCACACTACCCCTAATCTCACCCTCACCATAACCCTAACTCAAACCCTAACCCTAAACTGAACCTTATCCTAAAATTAACCCTAACAATCAACCTTACACTAACCATAAACTCACCCTAACCCTAACTCTCACCCTAACACTTAACCTCACCTTAACACTAACGGAAACGCTAACACTAATGCTCACACTAACCCAAACATCACCCTAACCCTAAACCTCACCCTAACACTAACCCTAACCCTCAACCTCACCCTAGCCCTCACCCGGACCCTAACCCTAATTCTCACCCTAAACCTCACACTAACCCTAACTCTAATACTCAATCTAACTCTCACCCTCAACCTAACCCTAATCCTAACCCTCACCCTTACCGTAACCCTCACCCTCAGCCTAATCCTCACCTTTACCCTTAGCATCACACCCACCATAACCCTCACCCTAAACTTAACCCTCATCCTAACCCTTACTCAACCCCTAAACCTCACCCTCACCTTAATCCTAATTCCAACCCTAACCCTAATGCTAAACCTAACCCTCACCTTCCCCCTAACCATAACCCTCACCCTAAACCTAACCCTCACCCTAACACTTACCCTCACCTTAACCCTAACCCTTACACTAATCCAAACCCTCACCATAATCCTAAACCTCACCCTAACCATAACTCTAACCCTCAACCTCACACTAGCCCTCACCCTAACCCTAATTCTAACCCTCACCCTCACCATAACCATAAACCTCATCCTCACCATAAACCTCACACTAACTCTAACCCTAACCCTAATCCTCAATCAAACCCTAAACCTAAATCTAACACTAACACTTACCCTAACCCTAAACCTAAACATAACCCTCACCCTTATCTTAAACCTCACCCTCAGCCTAAACCTCACCTATACACTTACCATCATCCTCACCCAAACCCTCACCCTAAACATAAACCTCATCCTAACCGAAAAACTAACGATCACACTAACCCTAACCCTCACCCTCAACCTCACAGTCAGCCAAAACCCTAAGCCTAAGCTTAAACCTCACCCTAAATCTCACCCTCACCCTAGCCCTCACCCTAACCCTAATCCTAACCCTAACCTTCATCCTAAACCTCACCCTAACCCTAACCCTAACCATAACCCTAACCCTAATCCTCACCCCCACGCTCACGCTCAACCTAAACCTAAGCCTAAGCTTAACCCTAACCCTAACCCTCACACTCACCCTCACCCTAAACCTAATCCTAACTCTTACCCTAACCCTAATCATAAACCTCAAACTAATCTGCACCCTAATCTTAACCCTAACACTAACCCTAACCCTAACTCTAACCCTGGACATAAATCTCCCCCAAACCCTAAATCTAACCCTAAAACTAACCGTCACCCTAACCCAAATCCTAACCCTAACCCTCAACCTAACCCTAACCCTCACCCTCACTGTAAATATAACACTCATCCTAACCCTCACCCAAACCCTAACCCTAACCCTAACCCTAAACCTCACCCAAACACTAACAATAACCCTCACCCTCACCCTAGCTCTCACAATAACACTAATCCTAACATTAATCCTCATCCTAACCCTGACCCTAATCCTAAACCTAACCCTCACACTAATCCTAAGCCTAACCCTAACCCTCAACCAAAATCTAACACTCATGCTCACCATAACCCTAACCCTAAAACTCACCTTAACCCTAAACCTAACCCGAACCCTAATTCTCACCCAGACTCTAACTCTAACTCTAACACTAACCCTAACCTTAACCCTCATCCTCAGCCTCACCCTAAACCTAAAAGAAGGGACCTCTGATTATAAAAGAAAAAGAAAGATTCTCCCAACAGTTATGATTAAGTTTAGTCCAACTTACATTATAGGGAATAGATGGTGTTTTCACACAAAATATAAAGTTAGTAACATATTTCCTGAACCAACCAAGAACCATTTCCTTATACAGGAGCTTATAAAGATGAAATTAGTTGGATAAAATTAAAAAGAGTATAATGTAAGTACAGCCCTGTCTTAGGTTTGTTAATTATTAAACATAAAAAAGGCTGAATAGATGACGTATTCTATTAAACAATATGCTAGACTTGTTTCGCACCACTTAGCTTAAACAGTTGGTGGGATAGTCATTAATTTTCACGTAATTCATCAATGCTTTGCCTTTTAAAAAATTGATTACGTGCTTAAATAAACAAAGAATCTATGTCACAATCACACACTGTATAAAAATGTTAATTCTCCTCAATAAAGATACACTCAGATGCAACTCTTTTGAGTCTGTGTCTGTTTGTCACTTCGCCAACTCCTTTGCCCACATATCCCGAGATCCCTGTCCCGTCGGTCCCAGTGCTCCGGCCGAGCTGGTCCGTCACACCCTAACCCTAAACCTAACCCTAACCCTCAACCTATACCTAACCCTAAACCTCACCCTAAATCTAACCCTATACCTCACCCTAACACTAAACTTAAACTGAACCCTAACTCTCACCCTAAAACTAACCCTCACCCTCACCCAAACCCTAACTCACACCCTCACCCTCACCTTCAGTGTAACCCTAAGCCAAGCCCTAATCTTAACCCTAACCCTCACACTCACCCTAACCCTTACCCTAATCCTAATCCTAACCCTAACTCTAACCCTCACCCTCACCCTCACCCTAACCCTAACTCTAAACCTATACCTCAAACTCACCCTAACCCTAACCCTAAACCTCACCCTAACCCTAAGCCTAAACCTCACTCTCACCCTAGCCCTCACCCTAAACCTAATCCTAACACTAACCCTCATCTTAACCCTCCCCATAAGCCTAACCCTAACCCTCACCCTAAACCTAATCCTCACCCACACCATTACCCTCAGACTAACTCTAATCCTATCCCTAACCCTAACACTCACACTAACCCTAAACCTAAATCTCACTCTAACCCTAAACCTCACACTCACCTTCACCCTCAGCCGAACTCTAAGCCTAATCCTTACTCAAACCCTAACCCTCACACTCACCCTAAGCCTAACCCTAAACATAACCCTAACCCTAACCCTAAACCTTACCCTAACACTAACCCTAACCCTCACCTTAAACCTCAGCCTCACCCTTACCCTAACTCTAAAACTAAACCTCACGCTCACCATAAGCCTTACCCTAATCCTAATCCTAACCTTAAGCCTAAGCATAACATTCACCCTAACCCTAAACTTCACCCTCACCTTCACCATCAGTCTAATCCTAAGCCTAAGCCTAACCCTAACACTAACCCTCACACTCACCGTAACCTTTACCGTAATCCTAATCCTAATCCTAAGCCTAACCCTCACCCCAACCTAACCCTCTCCCTCACCCTCACTCTCACCCTAACCCTAACACTAACACTAACCCTAACTCTCACCCTCAGCCTCACCCTAACCCTAACTCTAACACTAAACCTTAACCTCACCCTATCCCAAACCCTAAACATAACCCTAAACCTCACCCTAACCCTAACCCTAAACCTCACCCTCACCCTAGCCCTTACCCTAACACTAATCCTATCCCTAATCCTCATCCTTACCCTCCCCCTAACCCTAACGCTAACCCTCACTCTAACCCTAATTCTAACACTAAACCTAACACTAAAAACCTCACTCTAACCCTAACCTTAACCCTCATCCTCACCCTCACCATAACTGTAACAATAACCCTAACAATAACATTAACCCTAACCCTAATCCTAACACTCACACTCACCCTCACCTTAACTGTTACCCTAACCCTAACAATAACATTAACCCTAACCCACATCCTAAACCTCACCGTCACCCTAACTCTAATCCTAACCCTAACCCTAACCCTCACCCTCAACCTAACCCTCACCTTAAGACTAACACTAACATTAATTCTAACCCCAACTCTCGACCTCACCCTCCAACAAACCCTAAATATAACCCTAAACCTCACCCTCACCCTAACCCTAACCCTAACCCTAACCCTAAACCTCACCCTAACCCTAACCCTAACCCTCACCCTCACCGTCACCCTCACCATAACTCAAACGCTAACCCTAAAAATAACACTAATCCTAATCCTAAACCTAACCCTAAACCTAACCCTAACCCTAATGCTAACACTTACCCTCACCCTAACCCTAATCCTAACCCTAACCCTCACCTTAATGTAACCCTCAACCTCACCATAACCCTAACCCTCGTCCTAACCCTCACACTAACCCTAAACCTAACCCTAAACCTTACCCTAACCCTAAACCTAATCCTCACCCAGCACTCACCCTAACCCTAATCTTAAACCTAATCCTCATCCTAACCCTCACCCTAACCCTAACGGTAAACCTCAACCTAACCCTAACCCTCACGCTCACCGTAACCCTAACCGTAACTTTCGCCCAAACCCTAAACTTAATAGAACCCTAACTCTCACAATAACCCTATCACTTACCCTCACCCTAAACCTAACCCACACCCTCAGCCTAACCGTAAGCAGAACCCTAACCCTAACCCTAACCCTCACACTCACCCTAACCCTTACCCTAATCCTAATCCTAACCCTAAGCCTAACCCTCACCATCACCCTAAACCTCACCCTAACCCTAACAATAACACTAACCTTAACCCTAACTCTCAACCTCAGTCTCACCCTTACCTTAACTCTAACCCTAAATCTCACCCTCACCCTAACCCTAACCCTAACCCTAAACCTCACAATAACCCTAACCCTAAACCTCACCCTCACCCTAGGCCTCACCCTAACCCTAATCCTAACCCTCATACTAAACCTCACCCAAACACTAACCCTAACCCTCACCCTAACCCTAATCCTAACCCTATCCTTCACTCTACCCCTAACCCTCACCCTGACCGTAATCCTAACCCTCATCCTAACCCTAAACCTTTCCCTAACACTAACCCTAACCCTCACCTTCAACCTCAGCCTCCCCCTTAACTTAATTCTAAAACTAAACCTCACGCTCACCATAACCCTTACCCTAATCCTAATCCTAACCCTAAGCCTAACCCTAACACTCACCCTAACCCCAAACTACAACCTCACTTTCACCCTCAGTCTAATCCTAAGCCTAAGCCTAAGCCTAACCGTAACCCTCACACTCACCCTAACATTTACCGTAATCCTAATCCTAACCCTAAGCCTAAAACTCAACCTCACCCTAAACCTCACCCTCACCCTAACCCTAACACTAACCTTAACCCTAACCCTCACCCTCAGCCTCACGCTAAAACTAACTCTAACACTAAACCTTAACCTCACCCTAACCCAAACCCTAAACGTAACCCTAAACCTCACCCTACCCCTAACCCTAAACCTCACCCTCACCCTAGCCCTTACCCTAACCCTATTCCTAATCCTCATCCTATCCCTCCCCCTAACCCTAACCCTAACCCTCACCCTAACCCTAATTCTAACCCTAACCCTAACATTAAAAACCTCACCCTAACCCTAACCCTAACCCTCATCCTCACCCTCACCGTAACCGTAACCCTAACCTTAACAATAACATTAACCCTAACCCTAACCCTAACCCTCACCCTCACCGTAACCGTAACCCTAACCCAAACAATAACACTAACCCTAACCCTAATCCTAACCCTACTCTTCACCCTAACACTCACCTTAAACTTAACCCTAACCCTAACCCTCACCCTCACGCTAGCCCTCACCCTAACCCTAATTCTAATCCTAACCCTCATTCTCAACCTAAACCTCACACTATCCCTAAACCTAATCCTCAATCTAACCCTAACCCTAACCCTTACCCTAACACTCAGCCTAGCCCTAAACCTAACCTTTACCATAACCCTCACCGTCAGTCTCACCCTCACCTTTGCTCTTACCATCACTCTCATCCTAACCCTCACCCTAACCCGAACCCTCATCCTAACCCTCACCCTAACCCTAACCCTATCCATCACCATAACCTAAAGCCCCACCCTCAGCATCACCCTAATCCTAACCATATGCCTAAGCCTAACCCTAACCCTAACCCTCACCCTAAACCTAACCCTCACCATCACAGTAACCCTAACCCTAACCCTCAGCCTCACCCTAAACCTAAACTTAACGTTAACCCTCACCCTAACACTCACCCTAATCCTTAACCTCACCCTAACCCTAAGCCTAACCTTCACACTAAACCTAATCCTCACCCTAAACATAACCATACCCCTCAGCCTAACCCTCATCCTAACCCTAAACCTAAGCCAAACCCTCAACCTAAGCCTAACCTTAACCCTAACCCTAAACCTCATACTAACCCTAACACTCACCCTCAACTTCACCCTCACCCTCACCCTAACCCTAACCCTCACACTAACCCTCACCCTCACATTAACCCTAACCCTAACCGACACACTCACCCTCACGCTAATCCTAACCGTAACACTATACCTAAACCTAACAGTAACCCTCACCCTTGCCCTAAACCTAACCCTAACACTAACCCTAACCCTAACAATAACCCTGACCCTAACTCTAATCCTAACACAAACCCACACCTTAACCCTAACCCTAACCCTAAACCTCACCCTAAACCTAACCCTCACCCTCACTGTAACCCTAACCCTAACCCTAACCCTCACCCTCACCCTAACCCTAACCCTAATCCTAATCCTAAAACTCATCCTCACCTTAACCCTTACCCTAAACCAAACCCTCACCATAACCCTAACCCTCACCCTCAGTGTAAACCTAACCCTAACCCTAAACCTAACTCTCAACCTAACCATAACCCTAACCTTAATCCTAAACTCCACCCTAACCCTAACCCTCACCCTTACCCTAAAACTCACCCTAACCCTCACCCTCACCTTAACCCTAACCAAAACCCTAACGCTCAACCTAACCCTCACCTTAACCCTAACCCTAACCCTCATTCTAACCGTCACACTAACCATAACCCTCACCTGAACTCTAACCCTACCACTCACCATAAACTTCATCTTAACACTAACCCTAACCCTCACCCTCAACCTCACCCTAACCCTAACCTTAACCCTAACTTTCACCCTCACCCTAAACTGAACTGTAACCCTCACTCTAACACTAACAATAACCCTAAACCTAATCTTAAACCTCAACCTCACCCTAACCCTAACCCTAAACCAAACCCTCACCCTCACCCTAACGCTCAGCCTCACCCTCAACCTCACTTTCACCCTAACCCTGACCCTCACCCTAGCCCTCACCCTCACCCTAACCCTAACCCTAACCCTAAACCTCACCCACACCCTCACTCTCACCCTCAGCCTAAACCTAACACTATCTCTAATCATAACCCTAACCTTTACCCTCACCCGAACCCTCACCATAACCCTTACCCGCAGCCTCAACCTAACCTTAACCGTAAACCTCACACTAAACCTAACCCTCACCCTAAACCTAACGCTAACCCTCATCATAACCCTAAAGTTCACCCTCAACCTAGCCCTCACCCTAACCCAAAGCCTCACCCTAAACCTCACCCTCACACCACCCACAAACTAAACCTAAGCCTTACCCTCACCCTAACCCTAGCCCTCACGCTAACCGTTAATAACCCTCACCCTAGCCCTCACCCTAACCCTAAACCTAACGCTCACCCTCACCCTCATCCTCACGCTCCGTGTAACACTAACCCTATCCCTATTCCTAAACCTAAACCTCACCCTCACCCTAACCATCACCCTAATTCTTTCCCTCACACTAATCCTAACCCTAACCCTAACCTTTACTCTCACACTAAACCTAAACCTCACCCTAACCGTAACCCTACCCCTTACTCTAACCCTCACCTTAACCCTAAACATAACCCTCACTCTAAACTTCACCCTAAACCTCACAGTCACCCTAACCCTGACCCTAACCCTAATCCTAACCCTAAGTCTCACTCTAAACCTAACCCTCCCCTTGCCCCTCACCCTCACCCTAAATCTCACCCTAATCTTAACCTTAACCCTCAGCCTAACCCAAAACCTAACCCTCACCCTAACCCTAATCCTAACCTCCACTCTAACCCTAACATTCACCCTAACCCTAAACCTAACTTTAAACTTCACACTCACCCTCACCCTCTCCTTAACCATAAGCCTAACCCTAACCCTCACCCTCAACCTTACCTTAACACTAAACCAAACCCTAACCCTCACTTAAACAGTAACCATAAACCTCACCCTCACCCTCACCCTAACCCTTACTTTATCCTCACCCTAACCCTAACCCACACATTAACCCTAATACTAACCATAACCGTAACACTACCAATAACCCTAAACCTCACCCTAATTTTAACCCTAACCCTAACCCTCACCCTAAACCTCACCCTCATACCATCCTCAAACTAACCCTAACCCTAACCCTAACTCTAACCCTTACCCTCACCCTAACCCTATACCTCACCCTAACCCTAACCCTCATCCTAGCACTCACCCTAACCATAACCCTAAAACTCACCCTCACCATCACCATCACCCTCAGCGTAACACTAACGATAACCCAAATCCTAACACTAAACCTCACCCTCACCCTAACCATCACCCTAATTCTTACCTTCACACTAATCCTAAACCTAACCCTAAACCTAACACTCACACTAAACCTAACCCTCACCATAACCTTCACCCTAACCCTAATGCTAACTCTAACACTCATCCTAACCCTCACACTGTCACTCACCCACATGATAAACCTAAACCTAACCCTAAACCTCACCCTCACCATAACCCTCACCCTAACCTTAACACTAACTCTAACACTAATCCTAACCATAACCCTCACCCTTACGCTAACCCTTACCCTAAACCTAATCATAACCCTCACCGAAATCCTCAAACTAACCCTAATCCTAACCCTAAACCGAAACCCTCATCCTTACCCTAACCCTAACTCTAACACTAATCCTAACCCTCACCCTAACCCTAACCCTAACCCTCCCCCTAACCTTAACCCTACCACTCATCCTAAACCTCATCCTAACCCAAACCCTAAACCTAACCCTAATCCTAAACCTCACCATAATCTTAACCCTCACCCTCAACATAACCATAAATATAAACATAACTCTAAAAATAACCCTAACCCTAAACTTTATCCTAACCCTCACCCTCACCTTAACCCTAACCTAACCCTAACCCTCACCCTAAACCTAACCCTCACCCTCACCGTAAACCTAAACCTAACCCTAACACTTACCCTCACCCTAACACTAACTCTAACCCTAAACCTCACACTCACTCTAACCCTCACCCTAAACCTTACCCTCACCCTAAACCTCATCCTAACCCTCACCCTATCTCTAACCTTAACCCTCAAACTAACCCTAACCCTCACCCTACCACTTACCCTAAACCTCATGCTAACCCTAACCCTAAAACTAACCCTAATCCTAAACCTCACCCTAACCATAATCCTCACCGTCAATGTAATCATAAACCTAAACATAAACCTAAAAATAACCCTAACCCTAACCTTTATACTAACCCTCACCCTAACCCTAACCCTAACCCTCACCCTATACCTATCCTTCACCCTCACCGTAAACCTATACAAAACCCTAACACTTACCCTCACCCTAACACTAACCCTAACCCTAATCCTCACACTCACTCTAACCCTCACCCTAAACCTAACCCTAACCCTCAACCTTATCTTACCCTCACCCTAACCCTAACCCTTACCCTCACCCTAACCCTCAATCTCACCCTCACCCTAATCCTAACCCTCACCCTAAACCTCACCCTCATCATAGCCTTCACTCTTACCGTAACCCTCAAACTCACCCTAACCCTCACCCTTACCATTATTCTTACCCTCACCCTAATCCTCACCCTAACCCTAACCCTCACCCTAACCTAACCCTATCCCTCACCCTAGTCCTCAACCTAACCCTAATGCTAACCCTAACCCTCAACCTAACCCTAACCCTAACCCTTAACCTCACCCTAATCCTAACCCACACCCCAACACTTACCCTCACCCTAACCCTCACCCTAACGCTAACCCTAACGCTAAACCTCACCTCACCAGCAACCTCACTGTAATCGTAACCCTAACCCTAACAATAACACTAACCCTAACCCTAAAACTAATCCCCAACCCACACTCTCACCCTCAACTTCATCCTAAATCTAACCCTAAACCACTCCATAACCTAACCCTAACCTCACACTCACCCTAACCCTCACCCTAAAACTTTCCCTCACCCTAACCCTCACCTTAACCCTAAACCTAACCCTAACCCTCAACTTAAACCTCCCCCTAACCTAACCCTAACGGTAACCCTTAATCTAACCCTGAACCTCACCCTAACCCTAACCCTACCCCTCATCCTAACCATCATCCTAACCCTAACACAAACCCTCACCCTAACCCTAAACCTAACCCTAAACCTCACCTGCACCCGAACAGTCACGCTCACCCTCACCCTCACCCTAACTCTAAACCTCACCCTAACCATCAAACTATCCCTAACACTCACACTAACCCTAAGCCTAACATTCGCCCTAACCCTAAGCCTCACCCTCATCTAACCCTCAGCCTATCCCTAACCCTAACCCTAACGCTCACACTCACCCTAACCCTAACCCTCACACTCACCCTCAGCTTTAACCTAAGCCTAAAAATAACCCTAACCCTAATCCTCACAGTCACCCTCACCCTAAGCCTAACCCTAACTCTAAACCTAACCCTCACGCTCACCTTCACCCTCACCACCCTAACCCAAACCCTCAACCGAAACCTCACCCTCAACCTCACCCTAACCCTCACCCTCAACCTAAACATCACCCTAAACCTAAACCTCACTCTAACCCTTAGCCTAACCCTACCGTAACACTAACCCTCAACTTAACTCTCAACCTCAGGCTCACCTTAACCCTAATCCTAACCCTAAACCTCATCCTCACCCTCAAACTAAACCTATCCCTAACCCTAACCCTCACCCTAACCGTAACCTCCAACCTAACCCTAACCTTCACCATAACCCTAACGCTAAACCTAACCCTAACCCTAAACCTCAGCCTCACGCTCACCCTCAGCCTAAGACTAACTTTATCCCTAACCCTCACACTCAACCTTACCCTAAAACTAACCCTAAGCCTCACGCTCACCCTCAACCCCATCCTAACCCTAACCCAAACACTCAACCCAAACTTCACCTTAACCCTCAACCTAATCCACACCCTCACCCTAAACATCACCCTAACCTTAACCATCACCCAAACCTTCACCCTAAACCTAACCCTCACATTAACCCTAACCTTCACCCTAAACCTAAACCTCAACCTAACCCTTACCCTCACCCTAACACTAAGCCTAACCCTAACTTGAACCCTCACAGTAACCCTAAACCTCACCTTAACGCTAACCCTCACAGTAACCCTAACTCTCACCCTAAACCTAACCCTACCCCTCACCCTACCCCTCATTGTAACTCTAATCCCAACCCTAACACTCACCCTCACCGTCACCCTAACACTCACACTAACCCTAACCATCACCCAAACCCTAACCCTCACACTCTCCAGAACCCTCATCCTCACTCTAACACTCACCCTCACCCCAACCCTCACCCTTACCTAATCCTCACCCTAACCCTAACCCTCACACTAACCCTAAACTTAACTTTAACCCTACTCCTCACCCTATCCCTCTCCCTAACTCTAACCGTAACCCTAACACTAACCCTCACCCTAATCCTAACCCTTACCCTCATGCTCACCCTAAACCTTACCCTTACCTTAAATCTCACCCTAACCCTAACCCTCATTCTACACATCACCCTAACCATAACACTCACTCTAACCCTAACCATATCACTCACATGAAACCTGACACTCACCCAAACCCTCAACCTAACCCTAACCTCCAACCTAACATTAACCCTCACCCTAACCCTAACGCTAACCCTCACCCTATCCCTAACCCTCACCCTAACCTTTATCCTCACTCTAAACCTATCCCTCACTGTAACCCTAATCCACACCCTAACCCTAACTCTACCCCTCACCCTAACACTCACTCTAACCCTAACCCCAACCCTCACCCTCACCCTCACCGTCACCCTAACACTCAGCCTAATCCTCAACCTTATCCTCACCCTAACCCAAACCCTAAGCCTAACCCTCACCCTAACCCTCATCCTAAACCTTAACCTCACACTCACCCTAAACCTAAACCTCACCCTAACCCTAAACCTAACCCTAAAACTCACCCTAGCCCTCACACTAACCCTAATTCTAACCCTAACCCTCACCCTAATCCTAAACCTAGCCCTAACCCTTACCCTATCTCTAACCCTCACCCTCACCCTAGCCCTCACCCTAACCCTAATAGTAACCCTCACCCTCACCCTAACCCTAAGCCTCATCCTCACATTAACCCTAACCTTAATAATCAGTCTAACCCTCACCCTAACCCGAACCCGAACCCTTACCCTAACCCTCACCCTAACACTAAAACTCACGCTTATATTAAACCTCACCCTCAGCCTAACCCTCACCTTTACCCATACCATCACCCTCACCCTAACACTCACCCTATCCCTAACCCTCACCCTAGCCCTCACCCTAAACCTAACCCTAACCCTCACCCTCACCTTCACCCTCACCCTCAGCCTAACACTAACCCTATCACTATTCCTAACCCTAAACCTCACCCTCACCCTAACCATCACCCTAATTCTTACCCTCACACTAATCCTAACCCTAACCCTAAATCTAACTCTCACACTAAACCTAACCCTCACCATAACCTTAACCCTACCCCTTATCCTAACACTCACCTTAACCCTAACCCTAAACCTCACCCAACCCTCAGCCTAAACCTCCCCGTCACCCTAAAGCTGACTCTAACCCTAATAATAATCCTAAACCTCACCAGAACTCTAACCTTCACCCTCACCCTAACCCTCACCCTAATCCTAAGCCTAACCCTCAGCCTAAACCTCAGCCTAACCCTCACCCTAACCCTAAGGATAACCCTAATCCTAACACTCACCCTAACCCGAACCTTCACCCTAACCCTAAACCTCACCCTAATCCTCACCCTAACCCTCACTCTCACCTGCATCCTCACCCTCACCCTCACCCTAGCCCTAATGCTAACTCTAACCCTCACCCTAACCCTCATGCTATCACTTACCCACACCACAAACCTATCCCTAACCTTAAAACTCACCCTAACCCTAAACCTAATCCTAACCCTCACCCTAACACTTACCCTCACCCTAACACTAACCCTCATACTAACCCTAAGCCTCACCATAACCATAAACCTCACCCTCACCATAACCCTAACCCTAACTCTAACCCTAACACTCACCCTAACCCTAAACCTAACACTAACCCTAACACTAACCATCACCCTAACCCTAACTCTAAACCTAAACCTCAACCTCAACCTAACCCTAACCCTAACCCTAAACCTCACCCTAAACCTAACCCTAAACCTCACCTTCATCCTAACCCTCATCCTAACCCTCACCCTAACCCTAATCCTAACCATCACCCTAACCCTAATCCTCAAGCTCAACCTCACCCTCAGCATAACCCTAACCCTAAACCTAAACCAAACCCTAACCCACACAAACACCCTCACCCTAACCTTAACCCTAAGCATAACCTATCCCTAACACTAACCCTCACCCTAACACTTCCCCTCACCCTAAAACTAACCCTAACTCTAACACTAACCCTCACACTAACCCTAACTCTCATCTTAACCCTAAACCTCACCCTAAGCCTAAAACTAAACTTCACCCTCACCCTAGCCTTCACTGTAACCTTAATTCTAAACCTAACCCTCAACCTAATCATAACCCTCATCCTCACACCAAACCTCACACTAACCCTAACCTAATACTCAATCTAACCCTCACCCTATCCCTAACCCTTAACCTAACCCTCACCCTAACCCTATCCCTCACCCTTAACTTAAATTTCACCCTCATCCTAACCCTCACTTTTATCCTTACAATCACCCTCACACTAACCCTCACCCAAACCCTAACCCTCACCATAGCCCTCACCCAACCCTAAACCCAACTCTCACCCTCACCCTCACCCTCAGCGTAACATTAACCCTATCACTATTCCTAACCCTAAACCTCACCCTCATCCTAATTCTTAACCTCACATTAATCCTAACCCTAAACCTATCCATAATGCTACCACTTATCCTAACACTCACATTAACCCTAATTCTAACCCTCACCCTAAACCTCACGGTCACCCTAAACCTAACCCTAACCCTAATAATAACAGTAACCCTCACCCTAATACTAACCCTCACCCTCACCCTAACCCTCAACCTAACCCTCACCCTAATCCTAATCCTAACCCTCAGCCTAACCCTCAAACTAACCCTAAGCGTAACCCTAACCCTAACCCTCACACTAACCCTCACCCTAAACCAAACCCTAACCCTAACCCTCACACACAGCCTAACCCTCACACTAACCCTTAACCTCATCCTCACCCTAAACTTCACACTTAATCGAAGCCTCACCATACCTCTAACCTTAACCGTCACCCTCATCGTCACCCTCACGCTAACCCTAACCCTAACCCTCACCCTAACCCTAAAACTCACCCTAATCCTCACCTTAAACCAAACTCTCACCCTCACCCTCACGCAAACCCTAAGCTTAACCCTCACCCTAACCCTAATGCTAACTCTAACACTCACCTTAACCCTCATGCTATCACCCAAACCACAAACCTAACCCTAACCTGAACACTCACCCTCACCCTAAACCTCACCCTATCCCTAAACCTAATCATAACCCTAACCCCCACCCCCAACCTAACCCTCACCATAACCCTTACCCTCACCCTCACCCTCACCCTAACCATAACCCTCACACTAAACCTAACCCTCACCCTAAACCTAACAATACAACTCACCCTAACCCTCACCCTAAACTTAGCCCTAACCCTAACCCCCACCCTCATGCTAGCCCTCACCCTAACCCTAACTCTCATCCTCACCCTAAACCTCACACTAACCCTAACCCTAATCCTCAATCTAACCCTAACCTTAACACTTACCCTAACCCTCACCCTAACCCTAACCCTCACCCTTACTGTAACCCTCACGTTCAGCCTAACCCTCAACTTTACTCTTACAATCACGCTCATACTAACCCTCACCCTAACCCGAACCCTCATCCTAAACCTCCCCCTAACAATAACAATATCCATCACCATAACCCTAACCCTCAACCTCACCATTACCCTCAGCCTAAACCTATGCCTAAAGCTAACCCTAACCCTAACCCTCACCCTCACCCTAGCCCTCACCCTAACCCTAATCCTATCCCTAACCCTCATGCTAACCCTCACACTAACCCTAAGGATAAACATCACAAAAAGCCTAATACTCATATCCACCCTCACCCTCAGCCTAACCCTAAGCCTAAGCCTAATCCTAACCCTAAACCTCACACTCACCCTCACCCTAACCTAATCCCAAACCTAACCCTAAACCTCAACCTAACCCTCACCCTATACCTAATGCTAACCCTAACACTAACCCTAACCCTGACCCTCACCCTAACCCTCCCCCTCAACCTAACTCTATCCCTAAACCTCAACCTGACCCTATCCCTAATCCTAACCCTAAGCCTAAACCTCACCCTAACCCTAAAATTAACCCTCACCCTCACCCTCACCCAAAACGAAAGTCAAACCCTAACCCTAACATTAACACTAATCCTAACCCTAAAACTAACTCTAACCCTAACCCTAAACTTCACCCTCAGCCTCACCCTCACTGGAAATGTAACAGTAACCATAACACTTACAACAACCCTAACCGTAATCCTAACCATCACCCACTCCCTAACCCTAATCCTAACCCTAACCATCACGCTAACATTAACCCTCACCCTCACTGAAACCCTAACCCTCATCTTAACTCTCAACTTAAACCTAAGCCTAACCCTCACCCTAACCCTTAACCTCACCTTAATCCTAACACTAAGCCTAACCTAAATCTCACCCTAATCCTCACCCTCAGCCTAATCCTAACCCAAACCCCAACCCTCAACCTAACCCTCACCCTAACCCTAACCCTAACCCTAAACCTCACATTAACCCTAACACTCACCCTAACCATAACCCAAACCCTCACCCTAACCCTGACGCTAACTCTATCCCTCACCATTACCAGAACCCTAAACCTAACCATAAACCTCACCTTAAGGCTAACTCTAACCCTAAACCTAACCCTAACCCGCACCCTAACCCTAACCCTCACCTTCACCCTCACCCTCAGCTTAATCCTAAGCCTAACCTTAACACTAACCCTAACCCTCACACTCACCCTCACCTTAACCCTAATCCTAAACTTAACCTATCCGTACACCTAACCCTCACCCTAACCCTCACCCTAAGCCTAACCCGAACACTAACCCTAACCCTAACACTCACCCTAACCCTCACCCTAACCCTAATTCTAACCCTAAACCTCAACTTCACCCTAACCCTAAATCTAACCCTAACCCTAACCCTAAATCTCACCCTAACCCTAACCCTAAACCTCACCCTCACCCTCAACATCACCATAAATATAAACCTAACCCTAACCCTAACAATAACCCTAACCCTAACCCTAAACCTCACCCTAACCATAACCCTCACCCTAACGCTAAACCTCACCCTAACATTTACCCTCACCCTTACACTAACCTTCAACCTAAACCTAACCATCACCCTTACTGTAACCCTCAGGCTCATACTAACCCTCACCCTAACACGAACCCTCATCCTAACCCTCACCCTAAACCTAACCATATCCATCACCATAACACTAACCCTCACCCTCACCATCACCCTCAGCCTAAACCTATGCCTAAGCCTAAACCTAACCCTAACACTCACTGTCACCCTAGCCCTCACCCAAACCCTAATCCTACCGCTAACCCTCATCCTAACCCTCACCCTAACCCTAATGCTAACCATCACCCTAAGCCTGATACTCACCCCCACCCTCACCCTCACCCTAAACCTAAGCCTAACACTCACCCTAACCCTAACCCTCACCCTCATCTAACCCTCATCCTATCCCTAAACTTAACCCTAATGCTCACAGTCACCCTAACCCTAACCCTCAAACTCACCTCAACCTCAGCTTAAACCTAAGCCTAACCATAACCCTAACCCTAAACCTCACAATCACCCTCACCCTAAGCCTAACCGTAACCCTAAACCTAACCCTCACCCTCACCTTCACCCTCACCTTAACCCTAACCCAAACCCTCAACCGAAACCTCACCCTCAACCTCACCCTAACCCTCACCCTCTAACTAAACATCACCCAAAACTAACGCTCACCTTAACCCTTAGCCTAACCCTCACCCTAACCCTAAACCTCAACCTCACCCTCACCCTCAGGCTCACCCTAACCCTAATCCTAACCCTAACCTTCACCCTCATCCTCAACCTAAACCTATCCCTAATCCTAACCCTCACCCTAACCGTAACCTCTAACCTAACCCTAAGCCTCAACATAACCCTAACACTAACCCTAAACCTAACACTAACCCTAACCCTCACCCTCACCCTCAGCCTAAACCTAAGCCTATCCCTAACCCTCACACTCAGCCTTACCCTAAAACTAACCCTAAGCCTCAACCTCACCCTCAAACTCAACCTAAACCTAACCCAAACACTCATCTGAACCTTCACACTCACACTCACACTAACCTTCAACCTCACCCTAAAAATCAGCCTAACCCTAACCCTCACCCTAACCCTAACCCTCACATTAACCCTAACCCTCACTCTAACCCTAACCCTCAACCTAACCCTTACCCTCACCCTAACACTAAGCCTAATCCTAACTGGAACCCTCACAGTAACCCTAAACCTCACCCTAACCCTAACCCTCAAAGTAAACGTAACACTCACGCTAACCCTAACCCTACACCTCACCCTACCCCTCACTCTGACCCTAACCCCAACCCTAACCCTCACCCTCACCATCACCCTAACACTCACCCTAACCCTAACCCTCATCTAAACCCTAACTCTCACACTCTCAAGAACACTCATCCTAACTCAAACACTCACCCTCAAAATAAACATAACCCTAAGCCTAACCCTCACCCTAACCATATCCCTAACCCTCACACTAACAGTAAACCTAAACCTCACCCTCACTCCAACCCTCACGCTTACCTTCTCCTCACCCTAACCCTAACCCTCACACTAACCCTAACCTTAACTCTTTCCCTAACCCTCACCATACCTCTAACCCTCACCCTCACCATAAACCTAACCCTTACCCTCACCCTCACCCTAACACTCACCGTAGCATTAACCCTCACCCTAACACTAACCCTCATCAATACCTTAACCTTCACTGTCACCCTCACCCTAAGCCTCACCCTCATTCTACACATCACCCTAAACAGAACCCTCACCCTAACCCTAAACCTATCACTTACCTTAACCCTAACACTCACCCTAACCCTCACCCTAACCCTAACTTCCAACCTAACACTAACCCTAACCCTAACACTGAACCTCACACTAACCCTAACCATCACCCTAACCCTAAACCACACCCTAACACTAACCCTAACCCTCACCCTCAACCTCGCCCTCACCCTAACCCTAAACCTCATCCTCACCCTAAACCTCACACTAACCGTAACACTAATAGTCAATCTAACCCTCACCCTCACCATAACACTTTCCCTAACCCTCAACATAACCCTAACCCTCACCCTTACCATAACCCTCACCCTCGGCCTAACTCTCACCTTTATCCTTACCGTCACCCCCACCCTATACCTTACCCTAAACCTAACCCTCACACTAACCCCCACCCTAAACATAACTCTACCCCTAAACCTCATCCTCACACTAACCCTAACTCTAACCATAACCCTAACACTAAACGTCACCCTAGCCCTAACCCCCACACTCACCCTCACAGTAACCGTAACCCTAACCCTGACCCTAGCAATAACACCTCACCCTAACCCTTAACCTTATCCTCACCCTAAACCTCAAACTTAACCGAAACCTCACCGTAACTCTAACCCTAATCGTCACCCTCACCGCCACCCTCACACTAACCCTAACCCTAACCCTCACCCTAACCCTAAATCACACCCTAATCCTGACCTTAAACCTCACTCTCACCTGCAACCTCACCGTAAACCTAAACCTAACCCTCACCCTAACCCTAATGCTAACTGTAACACTCACCCTAACCCTCAGGCTATCACTTACCGACACCATAAACCTAACCCTAACCTTAACCCTCAACCTCACCCTAAACTTCACCCTAACCCTAAACCTAATCCTAATGCTCAATCTCACCCTAAACCTCACCCTCACCCTAACCCTCACAATAACCCTTACCCTCACCCTCACCCTCACCCTAACCGTAACCCTCACCCTAAACCTAACCCTCACCCTAAACCTAACACTACCCCTCACCCTAACCCTCAAACTAAACTTAACCCTAACCCTAACGCTCAGCCTCATGCTAGCCCTCACCCTAACCCTAATTCTAACCCTAAACCTCACCCTAACCCTCATCGTCACCCTAAACCTCACACTACCCCTAAACCTAATTCTCAATCTAACCCTAACCCTAACCCTTACACTAACCCTCAACCTAAACCTAACCCTCACCATTACTGTAACCCTCAGGCTCATACTAACCCTCACCCTAACACGAACCCTCATTCTAACCCTCACCCTAAACCTAACCATATCTATCACCATAACACTAACATTCATCCTCACCATCACCCTCAGCCTAAACCTATGCCTAAGCCTAACCCTAACCCTAACCCTCACATTAACCCTAACCCTAACGCTCAACCTAACCCTTACCCTCACCCTAACACTAAGCCTAATCCTAACTTGAACACTCATAGTAACCCTAAACCTCACCCTAACCCTAACCCTCACAGTAAACCTAACTCTCACCATAACCCTAACCCTACACCTCACCCTACTTCTCACTCTAACCCTAACCACAACCCTAACCCTCACCCCAACCCTAACCCTCACCCTCACCATCACCCTAACACTCACCCTAACCCTAACCCTCACCCAAACCCTAACTCTCACACTCTCAAGAACACTCATCCTAACTCAAACACTCACCCTCAAAATAAACATAACCCTAAGCCTAACCCTCACCCTAACAGTAACCGTAAACCTCACCCTCACTTCAACCCTCACGCTTACCTTATCCTCACCCTATCCCTAACCCTCACACTAACCATAACCTTAACTCTAACTCTACCTCTCACCCTACCCCTCACCCTAACTCTAACCCTAACCCTCACCATAAACCTAACCATTACCCTCACCGTCAGCCTAACCCTCAACGTAACATTAACCCTTATCCTAACACTAACCCGCATCCATACCTTAACCTTCATTGTCACCCTCACCCTAACCCTCAACCTCATTCTACACATCACCCTAAACATAACCCTCACCCTAACCCTAACCGTATCACTTACCTTAACCCTAACACTCACCCTAACACTCACCCTAACCCAGACTTCCAACCTAACATTAAACCTGACCCTAACCCTAATGCTAACCCTCACCCTAACCCTAAACCTCACCTGACCCTTACCCTCACTCAAACCCTAACCCTCACACTATCCCAAATCCTCACCCTAAACCTAACACTAACCCTCAACCTAACCTTCACTCTAACCCTAACCCCAACCCTAACCCTCACCCTCACCGTCACCCTAACACTCACCTTAACCCTCAACCTTACCCTCACCCTAACCCTAACCCTAACCCTAACCCTCACCCCCACACTAACCCTCACCCTAAACCTTAACCTCACCCTCACTCTAACCTTAAACCCTACCCTAACCCTAACCCTAACCCTAAACCTCACCCTAGCCCTCACCCTAACCCTAATTCTAACCCTAATACTCAACCTAACCCTAAACCTCATCCTCACCCTAAACCTCATATTAACCCTAAACCTAATCCTCAATCTAACCCTCACACTAACCCTAACCCTACCCCTTATCCTAACACTCACCTTAACCCTAACCCTAACCCTCACCCCAACCCTCACCCTAAACCTCACCGTCACCCTAAACCTGACCCTAACCCTAATAATAACCCTCACCAGAACCCTAACCTTCACCCTCACCCTAACCCTCACCCTAACCCTCACCCTAATCCTAAGCCTAACCCTCACCCTAACCCTAAGGATAACACTAACGCTAACCCTCACCCTAACACTCACCCTAACACTAACCCTCACCATAACTCTAAAACTCACCCTAATCCTAACCCTAAACCTCATCCTAACCCTCACCCTTACCCTACCCCTCAACCTAACCCTTATCCTAACCTTCACCCTAATCCTAACCATCACCCTTAGGGGAACACTCACCCTCAGCCTAACCCTCACATTTACTCATACCGTCACGCTCATCCTAACCCTCACCCTAACCCTAAACCTCATCCTAACACTCACCCTAACCCTAACCCTATCCATCACCCAAACATTAACCCTCACCCGTACCCTAAACATCAGCCTAACCCTAAGCCTAAGCCTAAGCCTAACCCTAACCCTCAACCTCACCCTAGCCCTAACCCTAAAACTCATCCTAACTCTAACCCTCATCTTAACCCTCACCCTTAACCTAACCCTAACCACCACCCAAAACCTATTTCTCACCTCCACCCTCACCCTCAGCCTAACCCTAAGCCTAAGCCTAACCCTAACCCTAACCCTCATACTCACCCTAGCCCGCACCCTAACCCTAATCCAAACCATAAGCCTCATCCTAACCCTCATCCTAAACCTAACGCTAAACCTCAACCTAACGCTAACCCAAACCCTCAACCTAACCCTAACCCTCACACTCACCGTAACCCTAACCCTAACACTCACTCTAAAACAAAACCTAACCCTCACCCTAGACCTCACCCTAACCTGAATCCTAACCCTATACCACATCCTAACCCTCACCCTAACCCTAACCCTAACCCTCACCTTAACCCTAACCCTCACCTTCACCCTCAGCCTAAAGCTAAGCCTAGGCCTAACTCTAACCCTAACCCTCACACTCACCCTCATCCTACCCTTAATCCTAAATCTAACCCTATCTTTAACCCTAACCCTCACCCTCACCCTAGCCCTAAACCTAAACCAAATCCTAACCCTAACCCGCATCCTAACCCTCACCCTAACCCTAACGCTAAACATCACCCAAAACCTATTTCTCACACCCACACTCACCCTCAGCCTAATCCTAAGCCTAAGCCTAACCCTAACCCTAACTCTCACCCTCACCCTAGCCTGCACCCTAACCCTAATCCAAATCATAAACCTTAACCTCACCCTAACCCTAACCCTCAACCTCACCCTAAGCCTAAACCTAAGCCAAACCCTAACTCACTCACCCTCAACCTAACCCTAATCCTAATCCCACCCCTAACCCTAACCCACAACCTAACACTAACCCTCACCCTCACCCTCAAGCTAACGTAACCTTAACTCTCACCCTAACCCTAAAACTCATCCTAATCCTCACCTTAACCCTCACTCTCACCCGCACCCTCACCCTAACCCTAAACCTAACCCTCACCCTAAACCTAATGCTTACTCTAACACTAACCCTAACCCTCATGCTATCACTTACCCACACCACAAACCTAACCCTAACTTTAACCCTCACCCTCACCCTAAACCTCACCCTAAACCTAAACCTAATCCTAACCCTCACCCTCACCCTAACACTAACCCTAACGCTCACCCTCACCCTAACCCTCTCCATAAAACTTAACCTCACCCTCACACTCACCCTAACCATAACCCTCAAACTAAACCTAACCCTCACGCTAAACCTAACCCTACCCCTCACCGTAAACCTCACCCTAAACTTAACCTTAACCCTAACCATCACCCTAACCCTAGAACTAACCCTAACCCTAATTCTAACCATAAACCTCACCCCAACCCTCATCCTCACCCTAAACCTCACATTACCCCTAACCCTAATCCTCAATCTAACCCTAACCCTAACCCTTACCCTAACCCTCACCTTACTGTAACCCTCACTTTTACTCTTACCGTCACACTCCTACTAACCCTCACCCTAACCCGAACCCACATCCTAACCCTCACCCTTTCACTAACCCTATCCATCACCATAACCCTAAAGTTCACCCTCACCATTACCCTCAGCCTAAACCTAACCATAACCCTAACCCTCACCCTCACCCTAGCCCTTACCCTAACACTAATCCTAACCATAAACCTCATCCTAACCCTCACCCTAACCCTAAGGCTCACCATCACCCTAAGCCTAATACTCAAACCCACCCTCACCCTCAGCCTAACCCTAAGCCTAAGCCTAATCCTAAACCTAACCCTCACACTCACCCTCACCCTAACCCTAATCCTATCCCGAACCCTAACCCTAACCCTCACCCTAACCCTCCCCCTCAACCTAAGTCTAACCTTAAACCTCACCCTGACCCTATCCCTAAACCTAACCCTAACCCTAAACCTCACCTTATCCCTAACGCTAACCCTCATCCTCACCCCCACCCTCACCCAAACAATAAGTCTAAACCTAATCCTAACATTAACACTAATCCTAACCCTAAAACTAACCCTAAACCTAACCCTAACCTTCACCCTCACTGCAAATGTAACCCTAAAAATAACACTTACAATAACCCTAACCCTAATCTTAAACATCACCATCACCCTAACCATAATCCTAAACCTAACCTTCACCCTAACATTAACCCTCACCCTCACTGAAACCCTAAAGCTCATCTTAACCCTCACCCTAACCCTAAGACTAACCCTCACCCTAACCCTTAACCTCACCCTAATCCTAACACTAAGCCTAACCTAAACTTCACCCTAAACTTCATACTCACCCTAACCCTAACACAAACCCTAACCCTCAACCTAACTCTCAAACTAACCCTAACCCTAACCCTAAACCTCACATTAACGCTAACACTCACCCTAAACCTAACCCTACCCCTCACCCTTACCCTAATGCTAACTCTAACCCTCACCATTACTAGAAACTTAACCCTAACCCTAACCCTAAACCTCACCTATAGCCTAACTCTAACCCTAACCCTAACCATAACCCGCACCCTAAACCTATCCCTCACCTTCAGGCTCACCCTCAGCCTAAACCTAAGCCTAAACCTAACACTAACCCTAGCCCTCACACTCACCCTCATCTAAACCCTAAACCTAATCCTAACCCTATCACTAACCCTAACCCTCACCCTAACCCTCACCCTAACCCTAACCTTAACACTAACCCGAACCCTCACCATAACCCTCATCCTAACCCTAACTGTAACCCTCAACCTCAACTTCAACCTAACCCTAAATCTAACCCTAACTGTAACCTTAAATCTCACACTAACCCTAACCCTAAACCTTATCATCACCCTACCCCTCACCGTAACCGTAAACCTAACCCTAACCCTAACAATAAACCTAACCCTAACCCTAAACCTCACCCTAATGATAACCCTCACCCTAACCCTAAACCTCACCCTAACATTTACCCTCACCTTAACACTAAACCTCACACTAAACCCAAACCTCACCATAACCCTAAACTTCACCCTAACCCTAAACTTAACAGAACCCACACCCCAACCTTAATTCTAACCCTAACACTCATGCTAACCCTAACCCTCATCCGCACCCTAACCCTCACCCTAAACCTAACCTTAACCCTAAACCTCACCCTAACCCTAACCCTAACCCTCACCCTCAGCCTAACCCTAAGCCTAACCCTAAACCTAACCCAAACCCACACACTAACACTCACCCTAACCCGAATCCTAAACCTATCCCTAACCCTAAACCTCCCCCAAAGTCGCACCCTAACCCTAAGCCTAACCCTCAACCTAACCATCACCCTAACCCTAACTCTAACCCTAAACCTCATCCTAACCCTAAACCTAACTCTAACCCTAACCCAAACCCTAAACCAAACCCTAACCATAACCCTAACCCTAATCCTCACACCCACCCTCACACTCAGCCTAACCCTAAGCCTAAGCGTAACCCTAGCCCTTACCCTCACAATCACCCTCACCCTAAGCCTAATCCTAACCCTAACCCTGACCCTAACCCTTAACCTCAACCTAACCCTCAACCTAACCTTAACCCTAACCCTAAAATTAACTCACGAACTAACCCTCCCCTAACCCTAAATCTAACCCTAAACCTAAACCTCATCCTCACTCTACCCCTTACCCTAATGCTCACCCTAAACCTAATCTTAACCTGAACCCCAACTCTCACCCTAACACTAAACCTAACACTCACCCTAACCCTCACCTCCACCCTCAACCTCAGCCTCAGCCTAAGCCTAAGCCTAACCCTAAACTTAACCCTCACACTCACCCTAACACTAATTCTAATCCTAATCCTAAACCTAACCCTAATATTCACCCTCACCCTAACCCTCACCTTCACCCTAACCCCATCACTAAACCTAACCCTAACTCACACCCTCAGCCTAACCCTAAGCTGAACTCTAACCCTAAATCTCACCCTCACCCTTACCCTAACCCTAACCCTAAACCGAACCTAACCCTAACCCTAACCCTAAACCTAACCATCACCCTAGCCCCTCCCCCTAACCTTAATCCTAACCTTAACCCTCACACTAAACCTCCCCTAACCCTAACCTTAACCCTCAACCTAATCCTGAGCCTCATCCTCAACCTCACCCGCAGCCTAACCCTAAGCCTAACCCTAAATCTAACGCTAACACACACACTCACCCTCACCCTAACCCTAATCCTAACCCTATCCCCAACCCTAACACTTCTCCTAACTTCACCCTAACACTAACCCTAACACTAACCCTAACCCTAAACCTCAACCTCACCCTCACCCTAACACTAAATCTAACCCTAAAGTTCACCCTCACCCTAAACCTAACTCTAACCCTAACCCAAACCCTAAACCATACCCTATCCCTAACCCTCACCCTCACCCTCACCCTCACCGTAAACCTAAACCTCACCCTAACAATAAACTTAAACCTAATCCCAACCCTCACCCTAAACATAACCCTCACCCTAACCCAAACCCTCACTCTCACACTTACCCTCACCCTAACACTAAACCTAAACCTAACACTAACCCTCACACTAACGCTAACCTTAATCCTAACACTAAACCTAAACCTAAACCTCACCCTCTTCCTAAACATAACATTGACCCTAAACCTAACCCTCACCTTAACCCTCCCCCTAACCCTATATCTAACCATAAACCTCACACTCACACTCACACAAACCCTAACCCTCACCCTAACCATAACCCTCACCCTAACCCTAACCCTCACCATAATACACTCACCCTAACACTAACCCTAACCCTAACACTCACCCTCACACTAACCCTAACCCTCACCCTAATCCTAAACCTCACCTAAACCCTAACACTAAAACTAACTCTCACACTCACACTAGCCCTCACCCTAACCCTAATTCTAACCCTCACCCTCACCCTAACCCTAACCCTCATCCTTACTCTAAGCATCACATTAACCCTAACCCTAACCTAACCCTAACCCTTACACTACTCCTAAACCTAACCCTAACACTCACCCTTATCTTAACCCTCATCCTCAGCCTAATCCTCACCTTTACCCTTAACATCATCCACACCCTAACCATCACCCTAAACCTAACCCTCACCCTCAACCTCATGCTCAGCCTAAGCCTAAGCCTAAGCCTAAGCCTTACCCTAACCCTCAACCTAACCCTCACCATAACCCTAACCCTAACCCTCACGCTAAACCTCACCCTAACCCTAAGTCTAACCCTAAACCTCCCCTCAACCTAAACCTAACCCTATCCCTAAACCTCACCCTAAACCTCACCCTAACACTTACCCTCACCCTCACCCTCAACCTCACCGTAACTCTAACCCTAATCCTAACAATAACCCTAAACCTAACCCTAACCCTAACCCTAACCATAAACCTCACCACAAACATAACCCTAACCATAACACTAACAATAAACCTAACCCTAACCCTAAACCAAATCCTCACCCCCACTGTCACCCTTAGCCTAACCCTAAGCCTAAGCCTAACCCTAACCCTAATCATAACCCTCACCCTTAGCCTCACCCTCACCGCAAACTGAACCCTAACCATAACACTAACAATAACCCAATCCCGAACCCTAACCCTAACCCTCACCCTAACCCTAACCCTCACCCTAACCATAACCCTCACCCTCAGTCTAACCCTTACGTATACCCTCACTGTCACCCCCACCCTAACCCTCACCCTACCCCTAACCCTCAACCTAACAATTACCCTCACGCTAACACTAACCCCAACCCTATCTTTAACCCTCACACTAACCCTAACCCTCACCCTAATCCTAAACCTCACCCTAACCCTAACCCTAAACCTCACCCTGACCCTAGCCCTCACCCTAACACTAAATCTAACCCTCACCCTCACCCTAACCCTAACCCTCATACTCACCCTAAACCTCACACTAACCCTTACCCTAATCCTCAATCTAACCCTCACCCTAACCCTAACTCTCATCCTTACCCTAAACCTAAACCTAACTTTACCCTCATCCTAATCGTAATCCTCACCCACAGCCTAAACCTCACATTTACCCTTACCATAAACCTCATCCTAATGTTAATCCTAAACATAAACCTAACCATCGCCCTAACCCTAACCCTCACCCTCAACCTCACACTCAGCCTATCCCTAAGCGTAAGCCTAAACCTGAACCTCACCATCACCCTCACCTTAAATCTAACCCTAACCCTAACAATAACACTAATCCTAAACCTAAACCTAACCCTAACCCCAAACCTACCTTAATCCTAAACCTCACCCTCACCCTAAACCTAATCCTAAACCTAACCCTAACCCTCACCCTAACCCTAACCCTCACACTTACCGTAACCCTAACCCTCATCCTAACCCTCACCCTATCCCTAACCCTAACCCTAAACCTCACCCTAACACTAACCCTAACCCTCACCCTCACCGTAGCCTTCACCCTAATCTTAATCCTAACCCTAATCCTCATCCTAACCATCACCCTAAACCTAACCCTAACCCTCACCCTAACAATAGCCCTCAACCTTACCCTAACCAATATGTTCACCATAACCCCAACCCTAACCCTCAGCCTAACCCTAAACTTAACCCGAACCCTAACTCTCACCCTATCCCTAATCCTATCACACAACCTAAACCAAATCCTCACCCTCAACCTCGCCCTCAGCAAAACCCTAAGCCTAACCCTATCCCTAAACCTAACCCTCACACTCACCCTTATCCTAATCCTAATCCTAACCCAAAGCTTAACCATCACCCTCACCCTAACCTCACACTATCCCTAACTCTAACACTAACCATAACCCTAACCCTCACCCTCAGCCTCACCCTAACCCTAACTCTAACCCTAAAACCCACCCTCACCCTAACCCTAACCCTAACGGTAAACCTAAACCTAACCCTCAAACTAACCATAATCCTAACAATAACCCTAACCCTAACCCTCGACCTAAACCTCCCCCTAACCCTAAGTCTAACCATGAACCTCACCCTCACCATAACCGTAATCGTAACCCTAATCCTAAACCTAACCCTAACCCAAAACCGAACCCTAACACACACACTCACCCTCACCCTAACTCTAAATCCTGACCCTAACCCTACCCCTGAACGTCCCCCTAACTCTCACACTAACCCTTACCCTCACACTAATCCTAACTCTTAACCTCAACCTAATCTTCACCCTAACCCTAACTCTCACCCTAACCCTAACTCTCACCCTCACCTTCACTGTAACCGTAACCCTAACCATAAACCTAACAATAATCCTAACACAAACCCTCACCCTCACCATAACAATTACCCTCACCCTAACAATTACCCTCACCCTAACACTAACCCTAAACCTAACTCTAACACTCACACTAACCCTAACCCTCACCCTAATCCTAAACCTCACCCTAACACTAACCCTAACCCTCACCCTGAACCTAGCCCTCACCCTAACACTAAATCTAACCCTCACCCTCACTCTAACCCTAACCCTCATACTCACCCTAAACCTCACACTAACCCTAACCCTAATCCTCAATCTAACACTCACCCTAACCCTAACCTTCATACTTACCCTAAACCTCAACCTAACCCTTACCCTCATCCTAATCTTAATCCTCACCCACAGACTAAACCTCACATTTACCCTTACCATAAACCTCATCCTAATGCTAACCCTAAACGTAAACCTAACCATCACCCTAACCCTAACCCTCACCCTCAACCTCACACTCAGCCTATCCTTAAGCGTAAGCCTAAGCCTGAACCTCACCATCACCCTCACCTTAAATCTAACCCTAACCCTAATAATAACACTAATCCTAAACCTAAACCTAACCCTAACCCCAAACCTACCCTAACCCTAACCCTCACACTTACCGTAACCCTAACCCTCATCCTAACCCTCACCCTAACCATAACCCTAACCCTAAACCTCACCCAAACACTAACCCTAACCCTCACCCTCACCGTAGCCTTCACCCTAATCTTAATCCTAACCCTAATCCTCATCCTAACCATCGCCCTAAACCTAACCCTAACCCTAACCCTAACCTTAACAATAGCCCTCAATCTTACCCTAACCCTCACGTTCACCATAACCCCAACCCTAAAACTCACCCTAACCCTAAACGTAACCCTCATCCTCATGCTCTCCGTAACTCTAACCCTAACACTAACAATAACACTAATCCTAAACCTAAACCTAACCTTAACCCTAACCCTAACCCTAATCCTAACACTCACACTCACCCTAACGCTAATCCTAACCCTAACCCTAACACTAAACCTCACCCTCACCCTCCTTGTAACCCTAAACTTCATCCAAAACCTCACCCTAACCCTGAACCTAACCCAAAACCAAACCCTAACACACACACTCACCCTCACCCTAACTCTAATCCAAACCCTAACCCTATAACCCTGAACGTCCCCCTAACTCTCACACTAACCCTAACCCTAACACTAACACTAACCCTAAACTTCAACCTAACCCTCACCTTAACCCTAACCCTAAACCTCACCCTCACCTTCACTGTAACCGTAACCGTAACCCTAACCCTAACAATAAACCTAACCGAAACCCTAACCCTCACACTAACCATAAGCCTCACCCTAACCCTAAACCTCACCCTAACCCTAACCCTAACCCTAACCCTCACCCTCACCCTAGACCTCACCCTAATTCTAACCCAGACCCTCACCCTAACCCTAACCCTTACCAGAACCCTAAACCTAACCCTAACCCTCAACTTTATCTTACCCCTCACCCTAAGGCTTAACCTAACCATTACCCTTAACATAAACCTCACCCTAACCCTCACCCTAAACCTAAACCTCATTCTAACCGTCAACCTAAGCATCACCCTAAACCTAACCCTCAACCTCAAACACACACTCAGAATAAGCCTAAGCCAAATCCTAAGACTTACCCTAATCCTCACCCTAGCCCTCACTGTAACCCTAACCCTAACCCTAACCCACAAACTAACCCTCACCTTAACCCTAACCGTAATCATCACCCTAGCCCTAATCCTCACTCCCAACCTCACCCTCAGCCTAACCCTAAGCCTAAGCCTAACCCTATCACTAACCCTCACACTCACCCTCACCTTAACCCTAATCCTAACCCTAACCCTAACCCTAACCCTAAACATCAACCTCACCCTCACCCTAACACTAATCCTAACCCTAACCCTAAACCTCACCCTAACCTTCACACTCACCCTCAACTTCAACCTCACCATAACTCTAAACCTAACACTAATCCTAAACCTAACTCTAAGCCTAACCCTAAACCTCAACATGACACTCACCCTAACCTTAACCCTAACACTAACCCTAACCCTAACCTTCGACCTAACCCTCCCCCTAACCCTAAATCTAACTATAAACCTCACCCTCACCCTTACCCTAAACCTCACCCTAACCCTAACCCTAACCCTCACCCTCACCCTCACCCTCACGGTAACTCTAACCCTAACCCTAAAAATAACACTAATCCTAACCCTAAACCTAACCCTAACCTTAAACCTAACCCTAATCCAAAAACTCACACTCACCCTAACCCTCACCCTCACACTCACCCTAACCCTAACCCTAACCCTAACCTCAACATAACCCCAACCCTCACCCTCACCGTAGCCCTTACCCTAACTTACACCCTAACCCTAAACTTAACCTGAAACCTAACTCTCACCCTAAACATAGCTCTAACCTTTAACCTAACCCTAACCCTCACCCTCACCCTCACCCTCAGCCTAAGCCTAAGCCTAAGCCTAACCCTAACCCTCACACTCAACCTAACCCTAACCCTAACCCTAACCCTAACCCGAACCCTCACCCGAATCCTCACCTTAACACTAACCCTAACATTAACCCTAAACCTAACCCACAATCTCAGATTCACCCTAATCCTAACTCTAACAATAAACGTCACCCTGACCCTCACCCTAACCCTAACCCTAAACCTAAACTTCACCCTAACCCTAAAACTCAAACTCACCCTGAGCCTAGCCCTCACCTTAACCCTAATCCTAACCCTAAACCTCATCCTAAACCTCCCCATAATTCTAAGCCTAACCCTCACCCTAACCCTAACTTTCTCACGCTCAACCTCACCCTCAGCCTAACCCTAAGCCTAACCCTAATCCTAACCCTCACCCTCAACCTCACCCTCAGCCTAAACCTAACTCTAACCCTAACCCTCACCCTAACATTAACCCTCATCCTCACCCTCACCCTAACTCTAATCCTAACCCTAACCCTAACCCTTAACTTCACACGCACCCTCACTTTAACCCTAATCCTAATCCTAACCCTATCACTAACACTCACCCCCACACTAAACCTCACCCTAACCCTTACCCTAACACTAAACCTAACCCTAATCCTAACCGTCACCCTAACCTTAACTCTAAACTTTAACCTCACCCTCACCGTAACCCTAAACCTAACCATAATCCTAAAACTCACCCTAAACCTAAACCTTAACCTAACACTTACCCTCACCCTAACACTTACACTAACCCTAACACTAACCCTCACACTAATGCTAACCATCACCCTAAACCTAAACCTCACCCTAACCCTAACTCTAACCCTCAACTTCAACTTAGCCCTCACCCTAACACTAAACCTCACACTAACCCTAACACTAATCCTCAATCTAACCCTGTCCCTCACATTAACCATAACCCGAAACCTCACCCTTACCTTGAACTTCACCCTCAGCCTAACCCTCACCGTTATTCTAATTGTCACCCTCATCCTAACCCTCACCCTAACCCTAACCCTCATCCTAACCCTCACCCTAACTGTAACCCTAACCATCACCCTAACCGTATCCCTCACCCTAACCTTCAACCTCAGCCTAACCCTAAGCCTAAACCTAAAACTATCCCTAAACCTCACACTCACCCTAGCCCTCACCCTAACTCTAATCCTAACCGTAGCCCTCATCCTAACACTAAATCTAACCATAAACTAAACCAGCACTCTATACCTAATCTTCATCCTCACCCTCACCCTCAGCCTAACACTAAGCCTAAGCCTAACCCTAACCCTAACCCTAAACCTCAACCTAAACCTCACCCTAACCCTAATCCTAACCCTAACCCTAACCCTAAACCTAAACCTCAACCTAACCCTCACCCTAAAACTAACCCTAACCCTAAACCTCACCCTTACTTTAGTCCTCACCCTAACCCTCACCCCAAACCTAAGCCTCACCCTCACCCAAACCTGAACCTTAACCCTCACCCTAACCCTACCCTTAATATTAACCCTAAACCTCACTCTAACCCTAACACTAACACTCACAATCTCCTTAGCCCTCACCCTAACCCTAATTGTAACCCTAAACCTCATCCTAACCCTCACCCTAACCCTAACCCTAACCCTCACCCTAACCATAAACCTGATTCTAACCCTCAAACTAGACCTAACCCTGAGCCTCACCATAACCATAACCCTAATCCTCACCCTAACTCTAAACATAATCCGATCAATAAACCTCAACCTAACCCTAACCCTAATCCTCACGCACACCCTAGCCCTCATCCTAAACCTAATCCTAACAGGAACCCTCATGCTAACCCTCACCCTAACCCTAACCCGAACCCTCACCTTAAACCAAGCCCTAATCCTATCCCTCACCCTATCCCTAAACTTAACCCTAACCCTAATCCTCACCCTCACAATAGCCCTCATATTAACCCTAATCTTAAACCTAACCCTCATCCTAACCCTCACCCTAAACCTAACCCTAACCCTCACCCTCACAATTAGCCTAAACCTAAGCCTAACCCTAACATTAACCGAAACCTAACCCTCACACTCACACTCACCCAAAACCTAATCCTACAACTAACCCTATCCCTAACCCTAAACCTCACCCTAAAACTCACGCTAAACCTAACCCGAAAACTAACCCTAACACTAACCCTCACACTAACCCTCACCTTAACACAAACTCTAACCCTAAACCTCACCCTCACCCTCTCCCTCAGACTATCATTAAGCCTAACCCTAACACTAACCTTAACCCTCACACTCACCCTCACCCTAACACTCAGCCTTACACTAAGACTAAGCTTAAGCCCAACCCTAACACTAACCCTCACCCTAACCATAACCCTCACCCTAACCCTAACACTCACACTAAGCCTAACACTAACCCTCACCGTCACCCACAAACTCACCCTAACCCTAACCCTCACCCTGATCCTAACTCTAAGCCTCAACCTCATGCTCTGCCTAAGCCTAAGCCTAAGCCTAAGCCTAACCCAAACCCTCACCTAACCCTAACCCGAACACTAACACTAACTCTAACCCTAAACCTCACCCTCAACCTAACCCTAAACTTAAGCCTAACTCTAAACCTCATCCTAACCCTAACCCTCACCTCACCCTAGCCCTCACCCTAACCCTAATCTTAACATTAAATCTCATCCTAACCCTCACCCTAACCCTAACCCTAACCCTCACCCTAACCCTAGCCCTAACCCTAACCCTAACCCTCAACCTAATCCTAACCCTCACTCTCACCGTAAACCTAACCCTAACCCTCACCCTAACCCTAAACTTAACTCGAAACCTAACTCTCACCCTAGCCCTAAACCTAACCCTCATCATAACCCTAACCCTCACCCTCACCATCATCCTCAGCCTAACCCTAAACCTAATCCTAATTCTCACACTCAACCTAAACCTTACCCTAACCCTAATCCTAACACTAAGCCTAACCCTCACCATCACCCTAACCCTTACCCTAACCCTAAATCTAACACTAACCCTAACCCAAACCCTCAGCCTCACCCTAACCCTAACTCTAAACCTAAACCTCCCTCTCACCCTAACTCTAAACCTAAACCTCACCCTAACCCTAACCTTAAACCTAAACCTCATACTCACCCTAGCCCTCACCCTCACCCTAATCCTAAGCCTAACCCTCATCCTAACACTCACCCTAACTCTAACCCTAACCCTAACTCTCACCCTATGCCTAAACCTCACCCTCACACTCAGCCTCAGCCTAAGCCTAAGCCTAACCGTAAAAATAACCCTCACACTCACCCTAAACCTTACCCTAATCCTAATCCTAACCATAACCCTAACCCTCACCCTCACCCTATCCCTCACCTTAACCCTAACCCTAACACTAACCCTAACCCTAAACCTCACGCTCAGACTCAACCTAACCCTAACACTAACCATAATCTCACCCTCAACCTAAACCTAACCCTATACCTCACCCTAACCCTAAACATAAAACTCACCCTCAGCCTAGCCCTCCCCCTAACGCTAATACTAAGCCTAACCCTCATCCTAACACTCCCCCTAACCCTAATCTTAAACCTCACCCTAACCCTAACCCTCACCCTCACCCTCACCCTCAGCCTAAGCCTAAGCCTAACCTTAACCCTAACCCTCACACTCACACTAACCTTAAAACTAATCCTAATGCTGACACTAAACCTAACCCTCACCCTCACCCTAACCCTCACCATAACCCTAACCCTAATAACCCTAAACCTAACCCACACACACAGCCTCACCCTAACCCTTATTCTAACCCTAAACGTCACCCTGACCCTAACCCTAAACCTAATAATAAACCTCACCCTAACCCTAAACCTAAACCTCACCCCCACCCTAGCCCTCACCCTAACCCTAATCCTAACCCTAATCCTCATCCTAACCCTCCCCATAAACCTAAGCATAACCCTCACCTTAACCCTAACGTTCTCACCCTCAACTTCACCCTCAGCCTAATCCGAAGCCTAAACCTAAACCTAACGTTAACACACAAACTCACCCTAAGCCTAACCCTAAGTCTAACCCTCAACCTAACCCTAACCCACATACTCACCCTCACACTAACCCTAATCCTCAACCTAACCCTAACCCTCTCCCTCCCCCTAACACTCACCATAACCCTAACCCTAACACTAACCCTAACCCTAACCCTCAACCTAACCCTCACTCTAACCCTGACTCTAAGCCTAAACCTTACAATCACCCTAACCCTAACTCTAACCCTAATCCAAACCCTAAACCTCAGCCTAACCCTACCCCTAACCCTCACCCTCACAGTAACCGTAAATATAAACCTTACCCTAACAATAACCCTAACCCTAACAATAAACCAAAACCTAACCCTAACCCTCATCCTAACCATATCCTTCACCCTAATCCTAACCCTCACCCTAACACTTACCCTCACCCCAACCCTAACCCTAACCCTCACACTCACCCTAACCTTTACCCTAAACCTAATCCTAACCCTAAACCTAACCCTCACCCTCACCCTAACACTCACCCTAACCCTAACTCCAACACTAACCCTAAACCTAACCCTCACCTCAGCCCCAACCTAACCTTAACTCTAAAATTAACCTCACCCTCACCCTAACCCTAAACCTAACAATAACCCTAACACTAACACTAACCCTCACACTAACCCTCACCCTAACACTAAGCCTAACCCTCACACTCACACTCACCCTAACCCTAAAGCTAACCCCTATCCCTCAACCTAGCCCTAACCTCCACACTCACCATGATCCTTACCCTAATCCTAAACCTAACCCTAAACTTAACCTGAACACTAACTCTCGCCCTAACCATAACCGTAACCCTCACCCTAACCCTAACCCTCACCCTAGCCCTCACCCTAAGCCGAACAGTAACCCTAACCCTAACCCTCACCCCAACCCTCACCCTAACCTTAAATCTAACCCTAAACCTCACCCTCACCCTACACCTAACTCTAAACCTAACCCTAACCCTAACCCTCAACTTCACCCTAACCCTAACTCTAACACTCACCCTCACGCTCACCCTAACTGTAACCCTAAACCTAACCCTAACAATAACCCTAACCCTAATCCTAACCCTCACCCTAACCATCAACCTCACCCTATCCCAAACCCTCACCCTAAATCTTACCCTCAACCTAACACTAACCCTAACCCTAAAGCTAACCCTCACACTAACCCTAACCCTAACCCTAACCCTAAACCTCAACCTAACCCTCACCATCACCCTAACCCTATCACTAACCGTAACCCTAAACCTCACCCTCCCTCTTCCCGTAACCCTATATCTAAACGTAAACTTCACCCTCACAGTAACCCTAACCTTAACCCTAAACACCAGCCTAACCCTAACCCTTATCCTCACCCGCACCCTAAACTTCACCATAACTATAACACTAACCCTAACAATAACCCTAACCCTAACCCTAACCATCACCCTAAACCTAATCCTCACCTCCACCCTCACACTCAGCCTAACCCTAAGCCTAAGCCTAACCCTCACACTAAGCCTCACACTCAACTTCACCCTAAGCCTAAACCTAACCCTAACCCTATCCCTAAACCTCAACCTAACCCTCACCCTCACCCTAACCCGAACACTAACCCTAACCCTAAACCTTACCCTAACTCTCCCCCTAACCATAACTCTAACCCTAAACCTCACCCTCACCCTAAACCTAACCCTAACCCTAAACCTCACCCTAAACCTCACCCTCACCCTCACCCTCCACCTCACCGTAACTCTAACCCTAACCCTAACAATAAAACTAACCCTAACACAACCATAACCCTAACACTAACCCTAACCATAACCATAACCCTCATCTTCAGCCTCAACCTAACAGCAATCTTTTTTTTTTTTTTTTGGGTCCGGTCGTGGGGCCTGAACTCTGGGCCTGGGCGCTGTCCTTAAGCTCTTCAGCTCAAGGCTAGCACTCTACCACTTGAGCCACAGCGCCACTTCCGGGTTTTTTCTTTTTGCTTATGTGGGGCTGAGGAATCGAACCCAGGGACTCGAGCATGCAAGGCAAGCGCTCTACCACTGAGCCACTTTCCCAGCCCCCCTAACCGCAATCTTAACCCTAACCATAACACTAAAAATAACCCTAACCCTAACCCTAATTCTCACCCCCACCCTCATCCTCAGCCTAACCCTAAGCCTAACCCTAACCCTAACCCTAACCCTCACCGTAACCCGAACCCTAACCCTAAACCTATACCTAAACCTAAACCTAAACTTAACCCTAACACTAAACCTAACCCTAATCCTCAGCTTCACCCTCGAGCTAACCCTCACCCTCATGCTCGGACTAAGCCTTAGCCTAAGCCTAAGCCTAACGGTACACCTGACCCTCACCCTAACACTAACCCTAACACTAACCCTAACTCTAAACCTAAACCTCACCCTCACCATAACTCTCAACCTAACCCTATCCCTCACCCTAACACTTACCCTCACCCTAAAACAAACCCTAACACTAACACTGATCCTCACCCTAACCCTAACCATCACCCTAACCCTAAAACTAAGCCTAACCCTAACCCTCACGCTCAGCCTAGTCCTCACCCTAACCCTAACACTCATCCTCCCCCTAAACCTCCCCCTAACCATAACACTAATCCTCAATCTAACCCTCAGCCTCACTCTACCCCTAACCATAAACCTCACCCTAACCCTAACCCTCACGCTTTCAGTAACCCTCACCTCAGCCTAACCCTCACGTTTACCCTTACCGTCAACCCCACACTAAACCTCACCCTAACCATTAACCTCACCCTCATACTAACCCTAACCCTAATACTAACCCTAACTCTAAACCTAAACCTCACCCTCACCCTCACCCTCAGCCTGAACCTAAGGCTAACCCTAACCCTAACATTAACCCTCACACTCATCCTAACCCTCACCCTAACCCTAACCCTAACACTAACCCTAACCCCTAAGCCTCACCCTCAGCCTCACCCTAACCCTAATTATAACCCTAAACCTCACCCTCACCCTAACCCTAACGCTAAACCTAACCCTAACCCTAACCCTCCCCCTAACACTCAACCTAACCATAACACTAATCACTAACCCTAACTCGAAACCTAACCCTAACACTAAACCTCACCCTCACCCTAACCCTAACCCTAACACTAACCCTAACCCTAACCCTCACCTTCAACCTCACCCTCAGCCTAAACTTAAGCCTAACCCTAAACCTAACCTAACACACACACTCACCCTTAACCTAACACTAATCCTCACCCTAACCGTAACCCTAATCCTAACCCTCCCCCTAACTCTCACCCTCACACTAATCCTAACACTAAGCCTAACCCTAACCCTCAACCTAACCCTCACCCTAACCCTAACTCTAATCCTAAATCTCACCCTCACCCTAACCCTAACTCTAACCTCAACCAAACCCTAAACCTCACCCTATCCCTAACCCTAACCCTAAACCTAACATTAACCCTAACCTTAACTCTAACCCTAAACCTCCCCCTCCCCCTAACCCTAACCCTAACCATGATGCTAAACGTCACCCTAAACCTAAACCTTACCCTAACACTTACCCTCACCCTAACACTAACACTAACAATAACCCTACCCTTAACCCTAACCATCACCCTTACCGTAACCCTAACCCTCATCCTAATCCTCATCCTAAACCTAACCGTAACCCGAAACCTCACCCTAACACTAACCCTAACCCTCACCCTAACCCTAGCCCCCACCCTAAAGGTAAACCTAACCCTAACGCTCAACCTAACCCTAAACCTCAAGCTCAAGGTAACCGTAATCCTAACCCTCACCCTAACCCTAAACTTAACCTGAACCCTAACTCTCACCCTAAACATAACCCTAACCCTCACTCAAACCCTAAACCTCACCCTCACCCTCACCCTCAGTGTAACCCTAAGCCGAACCCTAACCCTAACGCTAACCCTCACACTCACCCTAACCCTTACCCTAATCCTAATCCTAACCCTAACTCTAACCCTCAGCCTCAGCCTCACCTTAACCAAAAACCTCAACCTCACCCTAACCCTAACCCTAAACCTCACCCTATCCCTAACCCTAAACCTCACCCTCACCCTAGCCCTCAACCTAACACAAATCCTAACCCTAACCCACACCCTAACCCTCAACCTAACAATAACCTGAACCATCACTCTAAACCTAAACCTCAACCCCACCCTCATCCTCAGCCTAACCCTCAGCCAAAGACTAACCCTAACCCTAACGCTCACACTCAACCTCACCTTAACCCTAATCCTAACCCTAACCCTTAAACTAAACTTCAACCTAACCCTCACCCTAAGCCTAACCTTAACCCTAAACCTCACCCTCACCTTAGTCCTCAACTTAACCCTCACCCCAAACCTAACCCTCACCCTCACCCAAACCCGAACCCTAACCCTCACCCTCATCCTAATGCTACCCCTAACCCTAATCCTAAACCTCACCCTAACCCTAACACTAACCCTCACAATCACCCTATCCCTAACCCTAACCCTACCTCTAAACTTCATCCGAACCCTAAACCTGACCCTCAACATCACCCTCACCCTCACCCTTACCTTAACCTTAACCCTAACCCTAAACCTAAGAATAACACTAACCATAAACCTAACCCTAAACCTCACCCTCAGCGTAACTCTAACCCTAACCCAAACCTTCACCTTAACCCTAACACTGACCCTCACCCTAACCCTAAACCGAACCCTAACCCTAAACCGAACCCTCACCCTAGCATATATCCTAACCCAAATCCTAAACCTATCACTCACACTAACCCACACTCTAACCCTAAACCTAACCCTCAGCTTTAATCTAACCCTCACCCTCAGCCTCAGACTCAGCCTAACCCTAAGGCTAACACTAACTCTAACCCTAACACTCACCATCACCTTAACCCTAACCCTAACCCTAACCCCAACCCTAAACCACTCTAACACTAACCCTCAACATCAACCTAACCCTAACCTTAACACTCACCCTGGCACATACCCTAACACTATTCCTAACCCTAACGCTCACCCTAACCGTCACTCTAAACCTAACCCTAAACCTAACCCTCACCTTAACACTAACCCTCACCCTAATGCTAACCCTCACCCTACCCCTACCCATAACCCTCACACTAACCCTAAACCTCACCCTCACCCTAAACCTCACCCTCACCCTAACCCTAAACCTCACCCTCACCCTAGTGCTCACCCTAAACCTAACCCTAACCCTAACACTCACCCTAACCATAACCCTCACCATAACCCTAACACTCACACTAACCCTAAATCTAAACCTCTCCCTCACCCTCACCCTAACCCTAACCCTAACCCTCCCCCTCACCCTAAACCAAACCCTAACCCTAACACTCACCCTAACACTAACCCTAACCCTAACCCTAACCCTCACACTCACCCTCAACCTAGACCTAATCCTAAACCTAACCCTAACCCTCACAGTAACACTCAAACTAGCGCTCACCCTAACCCTAATCCTAACCCTAAATCTCATCTTAACCGTCACCATAACCCTAACCCTAACCCTCACCCTAACCCTAACCCTAACCCTCACCCTCATGCTCGGCCTAAGCATAAGCCTAAGCATAAGCTTAAGCCTAAACCTAACCTTCACACTAACCCTCAACCTAACCCTAACCCTAACACAAAAGCTAACTCTCACCCTAAACCTCACCCTCACCCTAACCCTAAATCTAACCCTAACCCTAAACATAAACCTAACCCTCAACCTAACCCTAAACCTCACACTCACCTTAAAAGTAAACCTAATCCTAACCCTAACAGTAACCCTAACCCTAACCCTCATTCTAACCATAATACTCACCCTAAACCTAACCCTCACCCTAAGACTTAAATTCACCCTAACACTAAACCTAACCCTAACACTAGCACTCACACTAACCCAAACTCTCCCCCTCACCCTAAACCAAATCCTAACCCTAACCCTCACCCTAACCCTAAGCCTAACCCTAACCCTAACCCTGACACTCACCCTCAACCTACACCTAATCCTAAACCTAACCCTAACCCTCACAGTAACCCTCAACCTAGCCCTCACCCTAACCCTAATCCTAACCCTAAACCTCATCCTAACCCTCACCCTAACCCTAACCCTAACCCTCACCTTAACCCTAACCCTCACCCTCATGCTCGGCCTAAGCCTAACCCTAAGCCTAAGCATAAGCCTAAACCTAACCCTCACACTAACACTCAACCTAACCCTAACCCTAACACAAAAGCTAACTCTAACCCTAAACCTCACCCTCACCCTAACCCTAACTCTAACCCTAACACTAAACATAAACCTAACCCTCAACCTAACCCTAAACCTCACACTCAACTTAACAGTAAACCTAATCCTAACCCTAATAGTAACCCTAACCCTAACCCTAACCCTCATTCTAAACATAACACTCACTCTAAACCTAACCCTCACCCTAACACTTAAATTCACCCTAACACTAAACCTAACCCTAACAGTAGCACTCACACTAACCCTCACCCTCACCCTCACCCTAGCCCTCACCCTAACCCTAACCCTCATCCTCATCCTAAACCTCACAGTAACCCTAAAACTAATCCTCAATATAAACCTCACCCTCACCTTAACCCTAACCCTCACCCGAAACCTTACCCTCACCCTTAATTTAATCCTCACTCTCAGCCTAACTCTCACCTTAAGCCTTACCTGCACCCTCACCCTAACCCTCACCCTAAGCCTAACCCTCATCCTAACACTCACCCTGACCGTAACCCTAAGCCTAACCCTAACCCTAACCCTCACCCTCACCCTAGACATCATCTTAACCCTAATCCTAACCCTAAAACTAACCCTAACCCTAACCATCACCCTTAACCTAATCCTCAACCCCACCCTCACCCTCAGCCTAACCCTAAGCCTAAGCCTAATCCTAACCCTCACCCTCACACTCAGCCTCACCATAACCCTAATCCTAAACCCAACCCTAACACTAACCCTAAACCTCAACCTATCCCTCCCCCTAACCCTCCCCATAACTCTAACTCTAACCCTAAACTTCAACCTCACCCTAACCCTCACCCTAAACCTAAATCTAACCCTCACCCTCACCCTCACTGTAACTCTAACCCTAACTCTAACAATAACACTAACCCTATCCATCACCCTAACCCTAACCCTAACCCTAAACCTCACCCGAAGCCTAACCCAAAACCTCAACGTCAGCCTCACCCTAACCGTAAACTTAACCTTAACCATAACACTAACAATAACCCTAACCCTAATCCTAACACTGATCCTCACCCTCACCCTAACCCTCACCCTCAGGTTAAGGCTAAGCCTAACCCTATCCCTAAGCCTAACACAATCACTCACCCTAAAATTAACCCTAATCCTAATCCTAACCCTAACCCTAACACTCATCCTAACCCTCACCCTAACCCTAACCCTAACACTAACCCTAACACTCAACCTAACCCTAATTCTAACCCTAACCCTCACCCTCAACTTCACCCTCACCCTAATCCTAACCCTAAACCTCACCCTAACCCTAACCCTTACCCTCACCCTCACTGTATCTCTAACCATAACCCTAACAATGACACTAAACCTAACCCTAACCCTCACCGTCACCCTCACCGTAACACTAACCCTAACCCAAACCCTCACCCTAGCCCTCACCTTAGCCCTAATCCTAAACTTAAACCTCACCCTAACCTTCACCCTAACCCTAAAACCCTAACAGTCACCCTAATCCTAACCCTTAACCTCACCCTCACGCTAGGACTAAACCTAAGACTAAGGCTAACCCTAACCCTAACTTTCACACTCACCCTCACCCTCATCCTCACAGTAACTCTAACCTTACCCCTAACAATAACACTAACCCGAACCTTAACCCTAACCCTAATCCTCACCTTGACAGTAAACCTCAACCTAAACCAAGCCCTCACCCTAACACTAACACTAATCCTAACCCTAAACCTTACCCTAACCTAACCCTAAACCTCACTCTCAGCCTCAACCTCAATGTAAACTTAATCTTCATGATAACACTAACAATAACCCTAACCATAACACTAATCCTAACCCTCAGCCTCACCCTAACACTAACCCTCACTCTCACCGTAACCCTAACCTAACCCTCACCCTAACCCTAAACCTAACCCTAATCCTAAACCTCGCCATAATGGTAACCCTAACCCTCACCCTCACCCTTGCCCTCATACTAACCCTAATCCTAACCCTAAACCTCATCCTAACCCTGACTCTAACCATAACCCTAACCCTCAACCTAACCCTAACCCTAACCTTGAAGCTAACCCTAACACTCACCCTCACCCTCACACTCAGCCTCAGCCTAACCCTAAACCTAAGCCTAACCCTAACCCACACACTCACCCTCACCTTAACCCTAATCCAAACACTAACCCTCACCCTAACACTCCCACTAATCCTAACCCTAAACGTAAACCTCACCCTCACCCTAACCCTAACTCTAACACTGAACCTAAACCTAAACCTCACCCTAACCCTAACCCAAACCCTCACCCTCACCGTAACAGTAACCCTAACCCTAACAATAACCCTAACCCTAACGCTAACACTAACCCTAAACATAAACCTCACCCTAATGCTAACCCTCACCCTAAAACTAACCCTAATACTAACACTAACCGTCACACTAACCCTAACCATCACCTTAACCCTAAACTTCAAAATAACCCTAAACCTAACCCTCACCCTCACCATAGCCCTATCACTAACCCTAACCCTCATGCTCACCCTAAACCTCACACTAACCCTAACACTGACACTCAATTTAACCTCACCCTCACCCTAACCCTAACCCTAATCCTCACCCTAACTCTCACCCTAACCTTAACCCTCACTTTTACCCTTACTGTCACACTCACCCTAACCCTCACCCTAATCCTAACCCTAATTCTAACCCTCATCCTAAACATAACCCTAACCATCACGCTAACCGTAACCCTCAACCTCACAATCAGCCTCAGTCTAAACCTAAGCATAAGCCTAACCCTAACCCTAAACCTCACCTTCACCCTAGTCCTCACCCTAACCATAATCCTAACCCTAACCCTAAAAATAACACTAATCCTAACCCTAACGCTCATTCTAACCCTAAACCTCACCCTAACCCTGATCCTCACCCAAACACCTTACACTAACAATAACCCTAACCCTAACCCTAACCCTCATTCTAACCCTAACCCTCACCCTAACCCTTACCCTCACCCTAACACTTACCTTACCCTAACACTAACCCTAACCCAAACACTAAACCTCACACTAACCCTAACCCTCACCCTACCCTAACCCTAACCCTAAACCTCTCACTAACCGTAACCCTAACCCTCACCCTCACTCTCCCCCTCACCCTAACCCTCACCATATCTCTAACCCTAACCTTAACAATAACACTAATCCTAACCCTAAATCTAACCCTAATCCTAATCCTAAACCTAATACCCACCCTCAGCCTTACCTTCACCACAAACTTAACCCTAACCATAACACTAACAATAACCCTAACCATCACCCTAACCCTAACATTAACCCTCACCTTAACCCTAACCCTAACCCTAATCCTAACCCTATACCTCATCCTAACCCTCACCCTAACCCTAACCCTAAACCTCAACCTAACCCTAACCCTCACCCTCACACTCAGCCTAACCCTAAACCTAACCCTAACACTAACCCTCACACTCACACTCAAGCTAACCCTAATCCAAAATCTAACCCGAACCCTAACCATAACCCTCAACCTAACCCTCACCCTAACCCTAACCCTAACAGCAATCCTAACACTAACCTTCACACTAACCCTAACTCTAACCCTAAACCTCACCCTCACCCTCACTTTAATCCTTACCCTCAACCTCAGCCTAAACCTAAGCCCGACCCTAACCTGAATCCTCACACTCACACTCACCCTCACCCTAACACTAATCCTAATCCCAGCCCTAACCCTAAACGTCAACCTAACCCTAACCCTCACAATAACCCTAAACCTAAAACTAACCCTAACGCTAACGCTCACCCTAACCCTAAATCTAAACCTAAACCCCAACCCTAACCCTAACCCTAACCCTAAACCTCACCCTAAACATAACCCTAAACCTCACCTTCACCCTAGCCCTCACTCAAACCCTAATCCTAACTCTAACACTCATCCGAACCCTAACCCTAACCCTAAACCTAACCATCACCCTAACCCTAACACTCAGCCTCAACCTTACCTAAACCTACCCTCACCCTCAGCTTTACACTAATCCTATCACTATTCCTAACCCTAAACCTCGCCTTCACACTAACAGTCAGCTAATTCTTAACCTCACACTAATCCTAACCCTAACCCTAACCCTAACTCTCACACTAAACCTAAACCTTAACCTAACCGAAACCCTACACCTTACCCTAAACCTCATCTTAACCCTAACTCTAACCCTCACCCTAACCCGAACCCAAAACCTCAACATCACCCTAAATCTGACCTAACCCTAATAACAACCCTAAACCTCACCTGAACCCTAACCCTCACCCTGAACCTAACCCTCACCCTAACCATCAGCCTAACCCTCATCCTAACCCTAAGCATAACCCTTACCCTAACCCTCACCCTAACCCTCACGCTAACCCAAACCTTAACCCTAACCCTCACCCTCACCCTAACCCTCATCCTAACACTTAACCTCATACTCGCCCTAAACCTCACACTTAATCGAATCCTCACCGTAACTCTAACCCTAACAGTCACCCTCACCGTCACCCCCATACTAAGCCTAACCCTAACCCTCACCCTAATCCTAAAACCCACCCTAATCCTCACCCTAAAAATCACCCTAACTCTAATGCAAGTCTAAAACTCACCCTAACCCTCATGCTATCACTTATCCACAGCACAAAACTAACCCTAACCTTAACCCTCACCCTCACCCTAACCCTAATCCTAACCCTAACCCTCATCCTAACCCTCACACTAACCCTAAGGTTAACCATAACCCTAAGCCTAATCCTCACACACCCTCACCCTCAGCCTAACCCTAAGCCTAAGCCTAATCCTAACCCTAACCCTCACACTCACCCTCACTCTAACCCTAATCCTAACCCAAAACCTAAACCTAACCCTAAACATCAACCTTACCCTCACCCTAAACCTAATGCTAACCCTAACACTAACCCTAACCTAAACACTCACCCTTACCCTCCCCCCCAACCTAACTCTAACCCTAAACCTCTCCCTCACCTTATCCCTAATACTAACCCTAACTCTAAACCTCACCGAAACCCTAACCCTCACCCTCACCCTCACCCTCACCCAAACCCTAAGTCTAACCCTAACCCTAACATTAACACTAATCCTAACCCTAAAACTAACCCTAACCCTAAGTGTAACCCTAACCCTCACCCTCACTGTAACCCTAAACCTCATCCAAAAGCTCACCCTAACCCTAACCCTAACCCTAAAACTCACCCTAACACTAACCCTAACCCTCACCGTCACCCAAGCCCTCACCTTAACACTAATAATAACCCTAATCCTCATCCTAACCCTCACCCTAACGCTAACTCTAACCCTAAAACTCACCCTAACCCTAACACTAACTAAAACCCTAACCCTAACACTAAACATCACCCTAACCCTAACCCTCACCCTCATCCTCACTGTAACCCTAACCCTAAACATAACAATAACCCTAAACCTAACCCTAAACCTCACCCTAAACATAACACTCACCCTAACCCTAACTCTCACCCTAACACTTACCCTAACCATTACCCTAACCCTAACTCTAACACTAACCCTCACAGTAACCCTAACTCTCACCCTAATCCTAAACCTCACCCTAACCCTAACCCTAACCCTAACCCTCACCCAAACCCTAACCCTCACTCTCACCCTACTTCTAACCATAACCCTCACCCTAACCCTAACCCTCATCCTCACTGTAAACCTCACACTAACCCTAACCCTAATCCTCAATCTAACCCTCACCCTCACCCTAACCCTCACCCTCACCCTAACCCTCACACTCACCCTAAACCTCATCCTATCCCTTATGCTAACCCTCACATTAATCCTTACCCTCACCCTTAATGGAACACTCACCCTCAGCCTAAACCTCACCTTTACTGTTACCGTCATGCTCACCCTAAGCCTCACCCTAAAACTTACACTCATCCTAACACTCACCCTAACCCTAACCCTATCCATCACCCTAACCCTATCAATCACACTCACCCTCACCCTCAGCTTAAACCTATGCCTAAGCCGAACCCTAACCCTAAACCTCACCCTCACCCAACCCCATTACCGTAAAACTTATCCTAACCCCAACCCTCATCCTAATCCTCACCCTAACCCTAACCTTAACCATCACCCAAAACCTATTCCTCACCCCCACCCTTATCCTCAGCCTAACCCTAAGCCTAAGCCTAACCATAAACCTCACATTCACCCTAGCCCTCACCCTAAACCTAATCCTAACCCGAACCTTCATCCTAAACCTCACCACAACCCTAACCCTAACCATCACCCAAACCCTATTCCTCACCCCACCCTCAGCCTAACCCTAAGTCTAAGACTAACCCTAACCCTAACCCTCACCCTCACCCTAGCCTGCACCCTAACCCTAACCCTAAACTAACCCGAACCCAAATCCTAAACCTAAACCTAAACCTAACCTTAACCCTCACCCTAGCCCTCACCGTAACCATAATCCTAACCCTAAACCTCATCCTAACCCTCACCCTAAACCTAACCCTAACCCTCACCCTAACCCTAACCCTCACCCTCACCCTCAGCCCAACCCTAACCCTAATCCTCACACTCACACTCACGCTAAACCTAATCCTAAATCTAACCCGATCCCAAAACATAACCCTCACCCTAACCCTCATCCTAACCCTAATCCTAACAGCAATCCTTACACTAAACCTCACACTAACCCTAACTCTAACCCTAAACCTCACACTCACCCTCACCTTAAGCCTCACCCTCAACCTCAGCCTAAACCTAAGGCTCACCCTAACCCTAACCCTAACCCTTACACTCACCCTCACCCTCACCCTAACACTAATTCTACTCCCAGCCCTAACCCTATCCCTCACCCTAACCCTAACCCTCACCCTAAACCTAAACGGAACATTAACCCTAAACCTAACCCTCACCCTAACCCTAACTCAAACCTAAACCTCAGCCTCACCTTAACCCTAACCCTAACCCTAACCCTAAACCTCACGCTAAATATAACCCTAAACCTCACCTTCACCCTAGCCCTCACCCAAAACCTAATCCTAACTCTAACCCTCATCCTAACCCTCACCCTAACCCAAACCCTAACCATCACCCTAACCCTAATCCTCAGCCTCAACCTCACCCTCAGCCTAACCTTAAGCCTAAACCTAAACCTAACCCTAACCCACACACTCACCCCCACCCTAACCCTAATCCTAATCCTAGCCCTAACAATAACCCTAACCCTAAACCTAACCCTCAACCGAAACATAACCCTCATCCTAACCCAAACCCTGACCCTAACACTTACCCTCACCCTAGCACTAACCTTAACTCTAACCCTAACACTCACACTAATCCTAACCCTCACAGTAACCATAAACTTCACCCTAACCTTAACCCTAACCCTAACCTAAACCTAACCCTCATCCTAGAACTCACCCTAACCCTAATTCTATCTCTAAACCTAACCCTAACCCTAACCCTCAACCTCACCCTAAACCTCACACTAACCCTAACCCTAATCCTCAATCTAACACTCACCCTAACCGTAACCCAAACCCTTAACCTAACCCTCACCCTAACCCTAACCCTCACCCTTATCTTAACCCTCACCCTCAGCCTAACCCTCACCTTTACCCTTACCATCACTCTCACCCTAACCCTCAACCTTACCCTAACCCTCACCCAAGCCCTCACCCTAACCATAACCCTAAACCTCACCCTCACCCTCAGATTTACACTAATCCTATCACTATTCCTAACCCTAAACCTCACCCTCACACTAACAGTCAGCTAATTCTTACTCTCAAACTAATCCTAACCCTAACCCTAACCCTAAGTCTCACAATAAACCTAACCCTCACCCTAACCGTAACTCTATCCCTTACCCTAACCCTCACCTTAACCCTAACTCTAACCCTCAACATAACCTGACCCAAAACCTCAACGTCACGCTAATTCTGACCCTAACCCTTATAACAACCCTAACCCTCACCCTCACCCTAACCCTCACTCTAATCATAACCCTAACCCTCACCCTAAACCTCACCCTAACCCGAACCTTAACCCTAACCCTCACCCTCACCCTAACCCTCATCCTAACACTTAACCTCATCCTCACCCTAAACCTCACACTTAACCGAATCCTCAATGTAACTCTAAACCTAACCGTCAACCTCACCATCACCCTCACGCTAAGCCTAACCCTAACCCTCACCCTAACCCTAAAACTCACCCTAATCCTCACCCTAACCCTCACCCTAACCCTATTGCTAAGTCTAACACTCACCCTAAACCTCATGCTATCACTTATCCACACCACAAACCTAACACTAACCTTAACCCTCACCCTCACCCTAAACCTCACCCAAAACCTAAACCTAATCCTAATCCTCACCCTAATCCAAACCCTAACATGAACCCTCACCTAACCCTAAACCTAACCCTCTACCTCACCCTAACCCTCACCATCACCCGAACCCTCAACCTAATCCTAACGCTCACCCACACCCTAAACCTCAAGCTCACCCTTACCCTAACCCTCAACTAATCCTCACCCTAACCCTAACCATTACCTAACCAAGACTCTCACCCTCACCCTCACCTTCACCCTAACCCTCACCCTCACCCTAGACCTCACCCTAACCATAACCATAACCCTGAACCTCACCCTCACCCTCACCCTCAACCTCAGCCTATCCCTAATCATATCCCTAATTCTAACCCTAACCCTATCCCTCATCCTAACCCTCACCATAACCCTTACCCTCACCCTCACTCTCACCCTAACCGTAACCCTCACACTAAACCTAAACCTCACCCTAAACCTAAACCTACCCCTCACCCTAAACCTCACCATAAACTTCACGCTATCCCTAAACCTCACCCTCACGCTAGCCCTCACCCTAACCCTAATTCTAACCCTAACCTTCACCCTAACCCTCATCCTCACCCTAAACCTCACACTAACCCTAACCCTAATCCCCAATCTAACCCTAACCCTAATCCTAACCCTAACCTTCACCCTAACCCTAACCCTCACCCTTACCGTAACTCTCACCCTTAGCCTTACCCTCAACTTTACTCTTACCATCACGCTCATCGTAACCCTCACCCTAACCCGAACCCTCATCCTAACCCTCACCCTAACCCTAACCCTATCCATCACCATAACCCTAACCCTCACACTCACCATCACCCTCAGCTTAAACCTATGCCTAAGCCTAACCCTAACCTTAACCCTCCCCTCACCATAGCCCTCACCCTAACCCTAATCCTAACCCTAACCCTCATCCTAACCCTCACCTCACCCTAAGGTTATCCATCACCCTAAGCCTAATCCTCACACCCACCCTCACCCTCAGCCAAACCCTAAGACTAAGCCTAATCCTAACCCTAACCCTCACACTCAGTCTCACCCTAACCCTAATCCTAACCCTAAACCTAGCCCAAACCCTAAACCTCAACCTTACCCTCACTCTAAACCTAAAGCTAACCGTAACACTAACCCTAACCCTAACCCTCACCCTAAACCTCCCCCTCAAATTAAGTCTAACCCTAAACCTCACCGTCACCCTATCCCTAATCCTAACCCTAAAACTAACCCTTACTCTAACCCAAAGCTTCACTCTCAGCCTCAGCCTCATGGGAAATGTAACCCTAACCATAACATTTACAATAACCCTAACCCTAATCCTAACCATCACACTCATCATAACCATAATCCTAACCCTAACCCTTGCCCTAACCTAAACCCTCACTCTCACTGAAACCCTAACCCTCATCTTAACCCTCAACCTAACCTAACCTTAACACTCACCCTAACCCTTTACCTCACCCTAATCCTAACACTAAGCCTGACCTAAACCTCCTCCTCACCCTCAAGCTGGGCCTAAGCCTAAGCCTAAGCCTAAGCCTAGTCCTAACCCTAACCCTAACAAAAACCCTAACCCTCAACCTAAAACTCAACCTAACCCTAACCCTAACCCTAACCCTAAACTTCACATTAACCCTAACCCAAACCCTACCTCTCATCCTGACACTCAAGCTAACTTTAACCCTCACCCTCACCAGAACCCTAAACCTAACACTAACCCTAAACCTCACCTTAAGGCTAATTCTAAACCTAACCCTAACCCTAACCGGCACCCTAACCCTAATCCTCACCTAAACCCTCACCCTCAGCCTAACCCTAAGGCTAACAGTAAGCCTAACCCTCACACTCACCCTCACCCTAACCATAAACCTAAACCTAACCCAAGCCCTAACACTTACCCTCAACCTTACCCTCACCCTAACCCTAACCCTAACACTAACCCTAACCCTAACCCTCAACCTAAACCTCACACTAACCCTAACACTAACCCTAAAACTGACCTTCACCCTAACCCTAACTCTAACCCTAACCCTAACCCTAAATCTCACACTAACCCTAGCATTAAACCTCACCCTCACCCTCACCCTCACCGTAACCATAACCCTAACCCTAACAATAACACTAACCTTAATCCTAAGCCTCACCATAAACATAGCCCTCACCCTAACCCTCAACCTCAACCTAACACATAAGCTCACCCTAACACTAACCCTCACACTAAGCCTACCCCTCACCGAAACCCTAAACCTCACACTAACCCTAACCCTAGTCCTCAATCTAATCCTCACTCTCACCCTAACCCTAAACCTTACCCTTGCCCTCACCCTCACCCTAACCCTAACCCTTACCCTTACTCTATACCTCACCCTAACCCTAACCCTCCCCCTTAACGACAACCTCACCCTCAGACTAACCCCCACCTTTAACCTTAAGGACACCCTCAACCTAACCCTCACCATAACCCTAAAGCTGAACCTTAATAATCACCCTAACTCTAACCCTAAGCCTCACCCTAACCCTAACACTCACCCTAACCCTAACACTCACCCTCACCCTCACCCTCAGCCTAACCCTAAGCCTAAGCCTAACCCTAACTCTAACCCTCACACTCACCCTCTCCCTAACCCTAATCCGCATCCTAACCCTAACCCTAACACACACCACCACCCTACCCCTCACCCTAACCCTCACCCTACCCGTAACACTAACCCTAACCCTAACCCTCACCCTAACCGTCACCCTAACCCTATCTCTAACACTAAACGTCAAACTCACACTGACCCTAAATTTAACCCTAACCCTAAACCTCACCCTAAACCTAACCCTAAACCTCACCCTCACCCTAGCCCTCACCATAACCATAATCCTAAAACTAACCCTCATCTTAACCCTCATCCTAACCCTAACCCTCACCCTAACCCTAATCCTAACCATAACCCTAACTCTAAACCTCACCTTAACCCTAATCCTAAAACTAACCCTAACCCTAACCCTCATCCTAACCCTCACTTGAACCCTAACTGTAACCCTAAACCTCACCCTCAACCTCACCGTAACTCTAACCCTAACCCTAAACCTAAACCTCACCCTAACCCTAACACTCACCCTCACCCTCAACGTAACCCTAACTCTAAACTTAAAAATCACCCTAAACCTAACACTAACCCTCACCCTAACCATAATCCTCACCCTAACCCTAACCCTCACCCTAACACTTACCCTCACCCTAACACTAACCCTAACTCAAACACTAACCCTCACAGTAACCCTAACTCTCACCCGAACCCTAAACCTCACCTAAACCCTAACACTAACCCTCAGCCTCACCCTAGCCCTCACCCTAACCCTAATTCTAACCCTAAACCTCACCCTAACCCTAACCCTCATCCTCAACCTAAACCTCACACAAACCCCAATCCTGATCCTCAATCTAACCCTCACCCTCACCCTAACCCTCATCCTAATCCTTACCCTAAAACTCAACCTAATCCTAACCCTCACCCTTAGGGGAACAGTCACCCTCAGCCTAACACTCACCTTTATTCTTACCGTCACATTCAGGCTAACCCTCACCCTAACCCTAACCCTCATCCTAACACTCACCCTAACCCTAACCCTATCCATCATCCTAACCCAAACCCTCAAACTCACCCTCACCCTAAGCCTAACCTTAAGCCTAAGCCTAAGCCTATCCCTAATTCTAAACCTCACCCTCACCCTAGCCCTCACCCTAAACCTAATCCTAACGCTAAGCCTCATCCTCACCCTCAACCTAACCCTAACCCTAAACATCACCCAAAACCTATTCCTCACAACCATATTCACCCTCAGCCTAACACTAAGACTAAGCCTAACCCTAACCATAACCCTCAACCTCAGGCTCACCCTCACCGCAAACTAAACCCAAACCATAACACTAACAATAACCCTAATTTAAACCGAAACCCTAACCTTAATCCTCACGCCCACCCTCACCCTCAGCCTAACCCTAAACCTAACCCTAAACCTAAACCTAACCCTAAACCTCACCCTAATCCTCAGCCTCACCCTAACCCAAACACTAACATGAATCGTCACCCTAACTCTAAGCCTAACCCTAACTCTCAAACTCAACCTCAACATAACAATAAACCTAACCCTAAACCTCACCCTAAACCTAACACTCACCCTCAACCTCAACCTCACTGCAAACTTTACCCTAATCATAAAAATACAAATAACCCTAACCCTAACCCTAACCTTAACCCTAATCCTCACCCCTACCCCCACCTTCAGCCTAACCATAAGCCTAATACTAAACCTAACCCTAAGCCTCACCATAACCCTAAACCTAACCCTCACCCTAACCCTAACCCTAACACTAAACCTCACCTTAAGGCTAACTCTAAACCTAACCCTAACCCTAAACCGCACCCTAACTCTCACACTTACACTCTACGTCAGCCTAACCCTAAGCCTAAACCAAACCCTAATTCTAACCCTCACACTCACCCTCAAACTAACCATAATCCTCAACCTAACACTATCCCTAACCCTAAACCTCACCCTAACGTTAACCCTAATCCTAACACTAACACTAACCCTAAACCTAACCCTCACCCTAACCCTCCTCCTAAACCTATCTCTAACCCTAAACCTCAAACTTACCCTGACCCTAAACCTAAACCTAACCCTAAACCACACCCTAACACTAAACCTCAACCTCACTCTAGCCCTCACTCTAACCCCAATCATAAACCTAACCCTCATTCTAACCCTCACCTTAACCCTAAACCAAACCCTCACCCTAACCTACACCCTCACCCTAACCCTCAGCCTAACCCTAAGCCTAACCCTAAACCTAACCCTAACACTAACCCTCACACTCACACTCATGCTAACCCTAATCCTAAATCTAATCCTATCCCTAACCATAACGCTCACCCTAACCCTCACCCTAACACTAACATTAACACCATCCCTATCGCTAACCCTCACACTAACCCTAACTCTAACCCTAAACCTCACCCTCACCCTCACCTTAACCCTCACCCTCAACCTCAGCGTAAACCTAAGCCTAACCCTAAACCTAACCCTAACACTAACCCTCAAACTCACACTCACCCTCACAAAAACTCTTATCTTAATCCCAGCCCTAACCCTAACCCTCACCCTAAACCTAACCCTCACCCTAACCCTAAACCTAACACTAACCCTAACAGTAACCCTCACTCTAACCCTAACTCTAAACCTAAACCTCACCCTCACCTTAACCCTAACCCTAAACTTAACCCTAACCCTATACCTCACCCTAAACATAACCCTAAACATCACCTTCACCCTAGCTCTCACCCAAACCCTAAACCTAACCCTCAAACTAAACATAACCCTAACCCTAACCCAAACCCCCACCCTAACACTTCCCCTCACCCTAACACAAAACCTCACACTAACCCCAACTCTCACAGTAAACCTAAACCTCACCCTAACATTAACCCTAACCCTAACCTAAACCTCACCCTCACCCTAGCCCTCACCCTAACCCTAATTCTAACCCTAACCCTCAACCTAAACCTAACCCTCAACCTCACCCTAAACCTCACACTAACCCTAACCCTAATCCTCAATCTAACCCTCACCCTAAACGTATCCTGAACACTTAACCTAATGCTCACCTTAACCCTAACCCTCACCCTTATCTTAACCCTCACACTGAGCCTAACCCTCACCTTTACCCTTACCATCACTCTCACTCTAACCCTCAACCTTAACCTAACGCTCACCCAAGCGCTCACCCTAACACTAAGCCTAAACCTCACCATCACCCTCAGCTTTACACTAATCCTATCACTATTCCTAACCCTAAACCTCACCCTCACCCTAACAGTCAACTAATTCTTACCCTCACACTAATCCTAACCCTAACCCTAAACCTAACTCTCACAATAAACCTAACCCTCACCCTAACCGTAACCCTACACCTTACCCTAACCCTCACCTTAACCCTAACTCTAACCCTCAACCTAACCCTCACCCAAAACCTCACTGTCACCCAAAATCTGACCTTAACCCTTATAACAACCCTAACCCTCACCCTCACCCTCACCTTAACCCTCACCCTAACCCTCACCCTAATCATAACCCTAACCCTCAGCCTAACCCTCACCCTAACCCTATGCATAACCCTAACCCTAACCCTCACCCTAACCCTCACCCTAACCCTCATCCTAACACTTACCCTCATCCTCACACTAAACCTCACACTTAACCGAATCCTCACCGTATCTCTAACCCTAACCGTCACCCTCACCATCACCCTCACGCTAAGCCTAACCCTAACCCTCTCCCTAACCCTAACACTAACACTAACACTCACTTAACCGTAACCCTAACCTTCTACCTCACCCGAACCCTCACCCTAACCCTAATGCTCACGCACACCCAAAACCTCAAGCTCACCCTTACCCTAAACCTCAACTAATCCTCACCATAACCATAACCATTACCTAACCAAGAACCTCACCCTCAACCTCACCTTCAACCTAGCCCTCACCATCACCCAAACCCTATCCCTAACCCTAAACCTCACCCTCACCCTCACCCTCTACCTAAACCTATCCCTAACCCTATCCCTAATCCAAACCCTAACCCTCACCCTCACCCTAACCCTCACCATAACCCTTAGCCTCACCCTAACCGTAACCCTCACACTAATCCTAACCCTCACCCTAAACCTAAACCTATCCCTCACCCTAAACCTCACCATAAACTTAACCCTAACCCTAACCCTCACCCTCACGCTAGCCCTCAACCTAATCCTAATTCTAAACCTAACCCTCACCCTAATCCTCATCCTCACCCTAAACCTCACACTAAGCCTAAACCTAATCCCCAATCTAACCCTAACCCTAACCCTTACCCAAACCCTCACCCTAACCCTAACCCTAACGCTCACCCTCACCCTCACCCAAATGGTAAGTCTAACCCTAACCCTAACATTACCACTAATCCTAACCCAAAAACTAACCCTTACCCTAACCCTAATCTTCACTCTCAGCCTCACCCTCACTGGAAATGTAACCCTAACCATAACATTTACAATAACCCAAACTCTAATCCTAACCATCACCCTCACCCTAACCATAATCCTAACCCTAACCCTCGCCCTAACCTTAACCCTCACTCTCACTGAAACGCTAAACCTCATCTTAACCCTCACCCTAACCTAACCTTAACCCTCACCCTAACCCTTAACCTCACCCTAATCCTAACACTAAGTCTAACCTAAACCTCCTCCTCACCCTCAAGCTGGGCCTAAGCCTAAGACTAAGCCTAAGCCTAGTCCTAACCCTAAACCTCACCTAAACACTAACCCTAACATTAACCCTAACTCTAACCTTAAACCTCACTCTCACCCTAACCCTAACTCTAACCCTAACCCTAAAACTAAACCTCATCCTAACACTAAACCTAACACTCAACCTCACCCTCACATTAACCATAACCATAAACTTAACCCTAACAATAACTCTAACCATAACCCTAACCGTCACACTTACCATAAGCCTCACCCTAACATTTACCCTCAACCTAACACTCACCCTAACCCTAACACTAACCCTCACACTGACCCTAACCATCACCCTAAACCTAAGGCTAACCCTCACCCTAACCATAAACCTCACCCTCAACATCACCCTCAGGCTAACCCTAAGCCTAACCCTAAACCTAACCCTAACAATAACCCTAACCTTAATCCTAACCCTCACCCTAACCATAACCCTCACCCCAAACCAAACCTCACCCTAACACTTACCCTCCCACTAACACTAACCCTGACCCTAACACTAACCCTCAAATTAACCCTAACCCTAACCCTTAACCTCAACCTAACCCGCACCCTCACCCTAACCCTAACACTAACCCTAACCCTAACCCTCACCCTAACACTCCCCCTAAAACTATGTCTCACCCTAAACCTCACCCTCACCCAAATCCTTACCCTAACCCTAACCCTAATCCCCACCCTAACCCTAACCCTAACCCTGACCCGCACCCTAACCCTCACCGGAAATCTAACCCTAACACTAACAATACCACTAACCCTAAACAAAACCATCACCCTAACCCTAATCCTCACCCCAACCCTCACCCTCAGCCTAACCTGAAGCCTAAGACTAGCCCTCAACCTAACCGTCACACTCACCCTCACCCTAACACTAATTCTAAACCTAATCCTATCCCTAAACCTCAACCTAACCCTCACAATCACCCTAACCCTAACACTAAACCTAACCCTAAACCGCAACCTAACAGTCCCCCTAACCATAACTCTATCCATAACCCTAAGCCTAAACCTAACCCTCACCCTAAACCTAACCCTAAACCTAACCCTTAACCTCACCCTAAACCTCACCCAAAGCCTAAACCCTCACCCTCACCCTCAACCTCACAGTAACTCTAACCCTAACCCTAACCCTAACAATACCACTAACCCTAAACAAAACCATCACCCTAACCCTAATCCTCACCCCCACCCTCACCCTCAGCCTACCCCGAAGCCTAAGCCTAAGCCTCAACCTAACCCTCACACTCACCCTCACCCTAACCCTAACCCTAAACCTAATCCTATCCCTAAACCTCAACCTAACCCTCACAATCACCCTAACCCTAACACTAAACCTAACCCTAAACCGCAACATATCAGTCCCCCTAAGCATAACTCTAACCCTAACCCTAAGCCTAAGCCTAACCCTAACCGTCACCATAACCGCAACCCTAACCCTAAACCTAAACCTAACCCTAAACCTAACCCCAAACCAAACCGTAATCCTCAGCCTCACCCTCACCATAACACAAATCCTAACCTTTACCCTCAACCTAACCCTAAGCCTCATCCTAAATCTAACCCTAATCCTCACATTCAACCTCAACCTAATCTTAAGCCTAAACCTAAAACTATCCCTAACCCTAACCCTTAACCTAACCCTCACCCTAGCCCTAACCCTAACCCTAATCCTAACCCTAAACCTCATCCTAACCCTCAACCTCATGCTCGGCCTAAGCCTAAACCTAAGCCTAAGCCTAACCATAACCTTCACCCTAACCCTAAAACTAGCACTAACCCTAACTCTAAACCTAAACCTCACTCTCACACTAACCCTAATTCTAACCCTAACCCAAACCCTAAACCTTATCCTAACCGTAACCCTAAACCTCACTCTCACCCTCAATGTAACCGTAACCCTAACCTAACCCTAACAATAACCCTAACCCAAACACTTATCCTCACCCTAACACTAACTCTAACCCTAACACTAACTCTCACACTAACCCTAACCGTAACCCTAAACCTTAACCTCAACCTAACCCTCACCCTCACCCTAACCCTAAAACTGACCCTAACCCTAACCCTCCCCCTAACCCTCCCCCTAACCCTATATCTAACCCTAAACCTCACCCTCACCCTAACCCTCACCCTCACCCTAGACCTCAACCTAACCCAAATTCTAACCCTCACCCTCACCCTAACCCAGACCCTCATCCTCACCCTAAACCTCACACTAAGCCTAACCCTAATCCTCAATCTAACCCTCACGCTAAGCCTAACCCTAACCCTCAGCCTAACCCTAAACCTAACCCTAACCCTAACCCTAACCCTCAGACTTACCCGAAAGCTTACCTTAACCCTCACTCTCTCCCTCACTGTAACAGTAACCCTAACCCTAACCCTAATAATAACCCTAACCCTAACCCTAACCCTCACCCTAACCATAACCCTCACCCTAACCAAAACCCTCACCCTAACACTTACGCTAACCATAACACTAACCCAAACCCTAACACTAACCCTCACACTAACACTAACCCTAACCCTTACCCTTAAACTCAACCTAAACCTCACCCTTACCCTAAGCCTAAGACTAACCCTAACCATAACCCTCACCCTAACCTTACCCCTAACTCTATATCTAACCCTAAATCTCACCCTCAACTTAACCCTAACCCTAAACCTAACCCTAAACCTCACCGTAAACCTCACCTTAACCCTAACTCTCACCCTTACCCTCAACCTCACCGTAACTTTAACCCTAACCCTAACAATAACATTAACCCTAACCCTAACCATAACCCTCACCCGCAGCCTCACCCTCACTGCAAACTTAACACTAACCCTAACACTAACAATAACCTAACCCAAACCCTAACCGTAACCCTAATCGTCACCCCCACCCTCACCCTCAGCCTAACACTAAGCCTAACCATATCCTAAACATAACCCTCACCTTAACCCTAACCATAACCCTAACCCTAACCCTAACCCTAAACCTAACCCTAACCCTAAACATAACCCTAACCCTAAACCTAACCCTAATCCTCAGCCTCCCCCTCCCCCTAACCCAAACCCTAACACTAATCCTCACCCTAACCCTAAGCCTAATCCTAACCCTAACCCAAACCCTCACACTCACCCTCACCCTGACCCTAATCCTAAACCTAACCCTATCCCTAACACTAAACCTCAACCTAACCCTCACCCTAGCCCTCACACTAACCCGAAACCTAAACCTCATCCAAACCCTAGCCCTCACACTAACCCTAATTCTATCCCTCACCCTCACCTTAACCCTAACCCTCATCCTCACCCTAAACCTCACACTAACCCTAAACCGAATCCTCAATCTTACCCTCACCCTAACCCTAACACTAACCCATACCCTAACCCTAAAAATAACCCTAACCCTCACCCTTATCTTAACACTAATCCTCAGCCTAAACCTCTCCTTTACCCTTAACATTATAATCACCCTAACCCACACCCTAACCCTAAACCTCATACTAACCCTCACCCTAACCGTAAACCTAACCATCACCCTAACCGAAATCCTCACCCTCAAACTCAAGCTCAGCCTAACCCTAAACCTAAGCCTTACCGTAATCCTCACCCTCACCGGAGCCCTCACCCTAATCTTAATCCTAACACTAAACCTCATTCTAACCCTCAACCTAACCCTAACCCTAACCATCACCGTAACCTTAATCCTCACCCCCACCCTCACCCTCAGCCTAACCCTAAGCCTAAGCCTAAGCCTAACCCTAACCCTCACACTCACCCTCACCCTAACCCTAATCCTAACCCTAACCCTAATCCTAACAAAAAACCTCAACATAACCATCAACGTACCCTTAACCCTAACCCTAACCCTCGAACTAACACTCCCCCTAACCCAAAATCTAACCCTAAACCTCACCCTCACCCTAACCCTAATCCTAACCCTAAACAAAAACCTCACCCTAACCCTAACCCTAACCTTCACCCTCACCCTCACCCTCACCTTACCATAAATCTAACCCTAACCCTAACAATAACACTATTCCTAACCCTAAACCTAAACCTAACCCTAAGCCTAACCCTAACACCCTCAACCTAACCCTAATCCTCACCCTCACTGTAAACCTAACCCTCATCCAAACCCTCACCCTAACCCTAACCCTAACCCTCAACTTCACCCTAGTCATCACCCTAACCTTAATCCTAACCCTAATCTTCATCTTAACCCTAACCCTAACCCTAACTCTAAACATCACACTATCCTTAAACCTAACCCTCAACCTAACCCTAACCCTCACCCTAACCCTAAACTTAAGCGGAACCCAAACTCTCACCCTAATCCTAACCCTAATCCTCACCCTAAACCTAAATCTAACCCTAAACCTCACACTCACCCTAACCATAATCCTAACACTAATCATAAACCTAACCCTAACCCTAACCCTAAACTTCACCCTCACCCTCACCCTCACCGTTACCATAAATCTAACCCTAACCCTAACAATAACACTAATCCTAACCCTAAACCTAACCCTAAACCTAAGCCTAACCCTAATCCTAACACTCACCCTCACCCTAACCCTAATCCTAACCCTAACCCTACACCTAACCCTAGTCCTCAACCTCACTCTAAACCTAACCCTCATCCAAACCCTCACTCTAACCCTAACCCTAACCCTAAACCAAACCCTAACACTAAAACTAACCCTCAACCTCACCCTAGTCCTCACCCTAAACTTAAGCTTAAACCTAATCCTCATCCTAACCCTAAACCTAACCCTAACCTTAACCATCACACTGTCCCTAAAACTAACCCTAAACCTGACACTAACCCTCACCCTAACCCTAAACTTAAGCGGAACCCAAACTCTCACCCTAATCCTAACACTAATCAGCAACCTAAACTTAACCCTCACCCTCACCCTCACCCTCAGCCTAACACTAAACTGAAGCCTAACCCTAAACCTAAGCCTAACGCTTAACCTAATCCTAATCCTAACCCTAAGCCTAACCCTCACCCTCAGACTAACCCTCAGCCTAAACCTAACCCTAACACTCAGGCTAAAGCTAACCCTCACCCTCATCCTAACCCTAAGCTGAAGCCTAACCCTAACCTTAACCCTCACACTCACCCTAATCCTTACCCTAATCCTAATACTAACTCTAAGCATAACCTTCACCCTCACCCTATCTCTAACTCTAACACTAACCCTAAACCTAACCCTCACCCTCAGCCTCACCCTAACCCTAACTCTAATCCTAAACCTCACCCTCACCCTAACCCTAACCCTAAACCTAAACCTCAACCTAAACCTAAACCTCACCCTCACCCTAATCCTAACCCTAACCCTCATTCTAACACACACCCTATCACTAACCCTAACCCTGACCCTCACGCTCACCCTAATCCTAACCTAACCCTAAAGCTCAACCTAAACCTAACACTCACCCTCACCTTAACCCGTACCCTAACCCTCACCCTAAACCTAAACTTAACCCGAACCCTAACTCTCACCCTAACCCTAACCCTAAACCTCACCCTAACCCTAACCCTCACCCTCACCCTCAGCCAAACCCTAAGTCTAACTCTAACCCTAACCCTAAACCTCACACTCATTCTAACCCTAAGCCTAATCCTAATCCTAACCCTAACACTAAACCTAACCGTCAACCTAACCATCACATTAACCTTAACCCTAACAATAACCCTAACCCTAACCCTCACCCTCACCCTCAGCCTCACTCTAATCCTAACTTTAACCCTAAGCCTCAGCCTCACCCTAACCCTAACCCTAAAACTAACACTAAACCTCACCAAAAGCATAACGCTCACCTAACCCAAACGCTCACCCTAACATTTAACCTCACCCAAACACTAACCCTAACCTTAACACTAACCCTCACACTAACCCTAACCCTAACCCTAACCCTAAACCTTAACCTAACCCTCACCCTCACCCTAACCCTATCACTAAGCCTCACCCTAACCCTCACCCTAACCCTCCCCTTAACCATATATCTAACACTAAACCTCACCCTCACACTAACCCTAACCCTAACCCTAACCCTAAACCCCACCCTAAACCTAAACCTAACCCTTACCCGCACCCTCACCCACTCCGTAGGGCTAACCCTAACCCTAACAATAAAACTAACCCTAACCCTAACCCTCACACTCACCCTCACGCTCAACCTAACCCTAATCCTAAATGTAACCCTAAACCTTACCCTAACCCTCACCCTAGCCCTCACCCTAACCCTAATCCTAACCCTAAACCCCATCCTAACCCTCACCCTAACCCTAACCCTAACCCTCACTCTAACCCTAACCCTAAACCTCACCCTCATGCTCGGCCTAAGCCTAAGCCTAAGCCTAAGCCTAAGCCTAGCTCTAACCCTAATCCTCACCCTAACCCTAACCCTAACACTAACACTAATTCTAACCCTAAAACTCACTCTCACCCTTACCCTAACTCTAAACCAGACCCTAAACCTAAACCTCATCCTCAACCCTAAACCTAAATCTCACCCTCACCCTCAACTTAACCATAACCCTAAACCTAACCCTAACAATAACCCTAACCCTAACCCTCACCCTTACCTTAAGCCTCACCCTAACATTTACCCTGAACCGAACACTCACCCTAATCCTAACACTAACCCTCACACTAAATCTAACCATCACCCTAACTCTAAACCTCACCCTAAACCTAACCCTAGCCCTCAACCTCACCCTAGCCCTCACCCTAACGCTAACACGCATCCTCACCCTAAACTTCACACTAATCCTAACAATACTCCTCAATCTAACCCTCAGCCTCACACTACCCCTAACCCTAACACTCACGCTAACACTAACCCTCACTCTTACAATAACCCACACCCTCAGCCTAACCATCACATTTACCGTACGGTCACCCCCACCCTAACCCTCACCCTAACCCTAACCCTCAGCCTAACACTCACCCTAACCCTGACTCTACCCCTAAACCTCACCCTCACCCTAACCCTAACTCTAACCCTAACCCTAACACTAAATCTAACCATAATGCTAACGCTAATCCTCACCCTCACCCTCATTGTAACTGTAACCTTAACCCTAACCTTAACAATAACCCTAACCATAACCATAACCATCACTGTAACCCTAACCCTAAAACTAACACTAACACTAAACCTAAACCTAACCCTCAACCTAACCCTAATCCTCAGCCTCACTCTCACCCTAACCAAACCCTAAACCTAACCTTCACCATAACCCTAAGCCTAAACCTAACCCTAATTCTAACCCTCACATTCACCCTCACCTAAACCTATTCCTAAACCTAACCCTATCCCTAAGCCTAACCCTCACCCTAACCCTCACCCTAGCCCTCAGCCTAACCCTAATCCTAACCCTAAACCTCATCCTAATCCTCACCTTAACCCTAACCTTAACCCTAAACCTAACCCTAACCCTAACACTCACTCACATGCTGGGCCTAAGTCTAAGCCAAAGCCTAAGCCTAACCCTAACCCTAACGCTCACCCTAACTATAACCCTAACACTCACCCTAATTCTAACCCTAAACCTCACCCTCACACTAACCCTAACTCTAAACCGAAACCTAAACTTAAACCTAATCCTAACCCTAACCCTAATAATAACCCTAACAAAAACCCTTACCCTAACCCTACCCTAACTCAAACCCTAACCCTAACACTAAACCTACACCTAAACCTAGCCCTAACGCTAACCATAACCCTCACCCTAACCCTAAACTCACCCTAACACTAAACCTAATCCTCACCCTCACCCTAGCCCTCACCCTAAGCCTAACCCTCATCCTCACTCTCAAACTCACACAAACCCTAACACTAATCCTCAATCTAACCGTCACCCTCACCCTTACCCCAACCCTAACCCTCACCGTAAACCTAAGCCTCACCCTACTGTAACCCTCACCCTAGGCCTAACCCTCAACTTTACCCTTACCGTCACGCCCACCTTAACCCTCACCCTAACCCTAACCCTCACCCTAACCATTACCCTAACACTAACTCTACCCCTAAACCTCACACTCACCCTAACCCTGTCTCTAACCCTAACACTAACACTAAAAACCTCACCCTAACTCTAACTCTAACCCTTAACTTCATTGTAACCGTAACCCTAACCCTAACAATAACCCTAACACTAATCTTAATCCTAACCCTCAACCTCACATTAACCCTAATCCTTACCCTAACCCTCACCCTAACCCTAACCCTCACACTTATCGTAACCCTAACCCTCATCCTAACCCTCACCCTAACACTAACCCTAACCCTAAAACTCACCCTAACAATAAACCTACCCCTCACCCTCACCCTCAACCTCACCTTAACTCTAACCCTAACCGTAACAATAAAAGTAATCCTAACCCTAAACCTAACCCTCATCCTAACACTCACCGTCAACCTAACCCTAACCCTAACCCAACCCTCACTCTCAGCCTCACCCTAACCCTACCTCTAACCCTAAACCTCACCCTCACCCTAACACTAACCCTAATCCTAACCCTAAACTTCACCCTCACCTTAACCCTAAAACTCACCCTCACGCTAGCCCTCACCCTAACCCTAATCCTAATCCTAACACTCATCCTAAACCTCATCCTAAAAATAACCCTAACCTTAACACTCACTCTCACCCTAACCCTAACCCTAACCCTAACCCTCAACCTAAACCTAACCCTCACCCTCACTGTAACCCCTACCCTAACACTCAGACCTAACCCTAAACTTAACCCAAACCCTAACGCTCACCCTAACCCTATCCCTCACCCTAACTCTAACCCTCACACTCACCCTCACCCTCAGCCTAAACCTAAGCCTATCCTAACCCTAACCCTCACACTAATCCTAACCCAAATCCCACTCAAACCCTAACCCTGAATCTCACCCTCACCCTCAGCCTCACCTTAAGCCTAACCTTAACATTAATCCTAACCCTAACCCTAACCCTAAACCTCCCACTAACACTAACCCTAACCATCACCTTAACCCTAAACCTCACACTAAACCTAACCCTACCCTCACCCTAACCCTAACCCTCATCCTCACCCTAAACCCCACACTAACCCTAAAAATAATCCTCAATATAAGCCTCAGCCTAATCCAAACCCTAACCCTAACCCTCACCCTAAACCTAACCCTCACCCTTACCGTAACCCTCACCCTCAGCCTAAACTTCACATTTACCCTTACCGTGACCCCCACACTAACCCTCACCCTAAACCTAACCCTCATCCTAACCCTAACTCTACCCCTAAACCTCACCCTCACCCTAACCCGAACTCTATCCTTAACCCTAACACTAAACCTCAACCCAACCCTAAATCTAATCCTCACCCTCAACCACATGCTCAGCCTAAACCTAAGCCTAAGCCTAACGCTTACCCTAACCATCAACCTTACCCTAGCCCTCAGGCAAACCCTAATCCTAAATCTAACCCTCATCCTAACCCTCCCTCTATCCCTAACACTAAACCTCAACCTAAACCTAACCCTAAACCTCACCCTCACCCTAGTCCTCACCCTAGCCCTAATCCTAACCCTAACCCCGATCCTAACACTCCCCATAACCCTAACCCTAACGCTCATCCTAACCCCAACACTCAGCTTCACCCTCACACTCAGCCTAATCCTAAGCCTAACCCTAACACTAACCTTAACCCTCAATCTCACCTTAACCCTCACCCTAACCCTAACCCTAACCCTAACACAAAGCCTAATCCTAACCCTCACCCTCAACCTCAACCTAACCCTAACTCAAACCCTAAACCTCACCCTCACCATAACCCTTAGCCTAACCCTAACCCTAAACCTGACCCTAACCCTAACTCTAAACATACCCTTACCCTAGCCCTTACCCTAACCCTATTCCTAACCCAAATCCTCATCCTAACCCTCCCCCTAAAGCTAATCCTAACACTCACCCTATCCCTAACCCTTACCCTCAACCTCAGCCTCAGCCTAATCCTAACACTAACCCTAATCCTCACCCTCACCCTAGCCCACACCCTAACCCTAACCCTCACCCTCACCATAAATCTCACACTAACCCTAACACTAATCCTCAGTCTAACCCTCAGCCTAACCCTCACCCTAACCCTAACCCTGACCCTTACCGTAACCCTCACCCAAGGCTTAACCCTCACCTTTAACCTTACCGTGACCCCCACCTTAACCCTCAGCCTAATCCGAACCCTAACCCTAACCCCCACTCTAAACCCCACCCTAACCCTAACTCTAACCCTAAATCCCACCCTCACCCTAAACCTAAATATAAAGTAAACCAAAACCTAAACCTCACCCTAACCCCAACCGTAATCCTAACCCTAACCCTAACCCGAGGCCTAACCCTAACACTAAGCCTAAACCTCACACTTACCGTCACCCTAACCGTAACCCTAAACCTAACCATAACAATAACCCTAACCCTAATCCTAAACCTAACCCTAACCATAACCCTCACGGCAACCCAAAACTTAACCCTGAAACTAACCCTCACAGTAACCCGAATCTCACGCTAACCATAACTCTAACCATAACCGTAACACTAAAAACCTCACCCTAACCCTAACTCTAAACCTCAACCTCACCATAATCGTAACCCTAACCCGATCCCTAACAATAACCCTAACCCTAACCCTAATCCTAATCCTCAACCTCACACTAACCCTAATCCCAAACCTAACCCTCAAACTAACCCTAACCCTCACACTTACTCTAACCCTAACCCTCATCCTAACCCTAACCCTAACCCTAACCCTAACACTAAAATTCACCCTAACGCTAAACCTAACCCTCACCCTCAACCTAGCCCTCATCCTAACCCTAATCCTAACCCTACTTCTCATCCTAACACTCAGCCTAACCCTAACCCTAAACCTCACCCTAACCCTAACCCTAAACCTAACCCTCAACCTAACCCTAATCCTCACGCTCAACTTAAAACTAACCTTAACCCTCACCCTAACCCTAAACTTTACCTGAACCCTAATTTTCAACTTAACCCTAACCCTAACCCTCACCCTAACCCTAACCCTCACACTCACCCTACCCTTACCCTAATCCTAATCCTAACCCTAACCCTAAACCTCAACATCTGCCTCACCTTAACCCTAACTCTAACCCTAAACCCCACTCTCACCCTAAACCTAACCCTAACCCTAAATCTAAACCTCACCCTAACCATAACCCTAAACCTCACCTTCACCCTAGCCCTCGCCCTAACCCTAATCCTAACCCTAACCCTCATCCTAACCCTTCCTATAACCCTATCCGAAACCCTCACCCTAACCCTAACAGTCAAACCCACCCTCACACTCAGCCTAACCCTAAGCCTAACCACAAGACCTACCTGAAACCTAACCTTAACCCTCACACTCACCCGCATGCACACACTCACCATTACTCTAAACCAAACCCTAACCCTAACCCTAATCCTCACCCTAACCCTAACCCTAAACCTAACCCTCACCCTCACCCTAACCCTTACACAAACCCTAACCCTAACCCTCTCCCTAAACCTGTATCTAACCCTAAACTTCCCCCTCCACCTAACCCTAACCCTAACCCTAACCCTAAACCCCATCCTAATCCTAACACTAACCCTCACCCGCACCCACACCCTCACCATAACTCTAATGCTAACTCTAAAAATAACACTAAGACTAACCCTAACCATCACCCTAACCCTAATCCTCACCCCCACCCTCACCATCAGCCTAACCCTAAGCCTAAGCCTAACCCTCACCCTAATCCTCACACTCATGCTCACCCTAACCCTAATCTTAAACCTAAACCTATCCCTAAACCTCAACCTGACCCTCACCCTCAACCTAACCCTAACACTAACCCTAACCCTAAACCTCCCCCAAACCCACCCCCAAATCCTAACTCTAACACTAAACCTCACCCTCACCCTAACCCTAGAACTCACCCTAACCCTAACCCTCACCCTCACCCTCTAACTCACCCTAACTCTAACCCTGTCCATAACAATAACACTAACCCTAACCCTAACCCTAAACATAACCCTCACCCTCAACCTCACCCGCACTGAAAACTTAACCCTAACCATAACACTAACAATAAGACTAACCCTAAACTTTACCCTAACCCTAATCCTCACCCCCAACCTCACCCTCAGCCTAACCCTAACCCTAACCCTCCCTGTAACTCTAACCATAACCCTAAACCTAACCCTAACCCTAAACCTAAAACAAACCTTAAACCTAACCCTAAACCTAACCCTAATTCTCAGCCTCACCCTCATCCTAACACAAACCTTAACCCTAACCCTCACCCTAACCCTAAGTCTAACCCTAATCCTTAGCCTAACCCTCACACTCACACTCACCCTACCCCAAATCCTAAACCTAATCCTATCCCTAACCCTAACCCTAAACCTAATCCTAACCCTAAACCTCATCCTAACCCTCACTATTACCCTAATACTAAACCTCCCCCTCATGCTCTGCCTAAGCCTAACCCTAAGCCTAAACCTAACCCTAACCCTAACCCTAACACTAAAATTAACCCTAATCCTAACACTCACCCTCCACCTAACCCTAACCCTAACCCAACCCTCACCCTCAGCCTCACCCTAACCCTAACTCTAACCCTAAAGCTTACCCTCACCCTAACCCTAACCCTAACCCTAAACCTAAACCTCACCGTAACCTTATCCCTAAACCTCACCCTCATGCTAGCCATCACCCTAACCCTAATCCTAACCCTAACACTCATCCTAAACCTAACCCTAACAATAACCCTAACCCTCACCCTCAATTTCACCCTAACACTAACACTAACCCTCACCCTCACCCTCACCCTAACCCTAACCTAACCCTAATGCTCAACCTATCCCTAACCCTCAACCTCACCTTAAGCCATACCCTAACCCTCACCCTAACCCTATACTTAACCGGCACTCTAACTCTCACCCTAACCCTAATCCTAAACCTCACCCTAAACCTAACCCTCACCCTCACCCTCAGCCTAACCCTACGCCTAACTCTAACCCTAACCCTAAACTTCACACTCACCCTAAACCTATGCCTGATCCTAATCCTAACCCTAACCCTCACCCTAACCATCACCTTCACACTAACCCTGAAAATAACCCTAACCCTAACCCTCACCCTAAACCTAACCCTCACCCTAAACCTAAACGGAACATTAACCCTAAACCTAACCCTCACCCTAACCCTAACTCTAAACCTAAACCTCAGCCTCACTTTAACCCTAACCCTAACCCTAACCCTAAACCTCACGCTAAACATAACCCTAAACCTCAGCTTCATCCTAGCCCTCACCCAAACCCTAATCCTAACTCTAACCCTCATCCTAACACTCACCCTAAACCAAACCCTAACCATCAACCTAACCCTAAACCTCAGCCACAACCTCACCCTCAGCCTAACCTTAAGCCTAAACCTAAACCTAACCCTAACCCACAAACTCACCCTCACCCTAAACCTAATCCTAATCCTAGCCCTAACAATAACCCTAACCCTAAACCTAACCTTCAACGGAAACATAACCCTCACCCTAACCCAAACCCTCACCTTAACACTTACCCTCACCCTAACACTAAACTTAACTCTAACCCTAACCCTCACACTAACCCTAACCCTCACAGTAACGATAAACTTCACCCTAACCGTAACCCTAACCCTAACCTAAACCTCACCCTCATCCTAGTCCTCACCCTAACCCTAATTCTAACCCTAACCCTAACCCTAACCCTAACACTCAACCTCACCCTAAACCTCACACTAACCCTAACCCTAATCCTCAATCTAACCCTCACCCTAACCGTAACCCGAACCCTTAACCTAACACTCACCCTAACCCTAACTCTCACCCTTATCTTTACCCTCACCCTCAACCTAACCCTCACCTTTACCTTTACCATCACTCTCTCCCTAACCTGCAACCTTACCCTAACCCTCACACAAGCCCTCACCCTAACCTTAACCCTAAACCTCACCCTCACCCTCAGATTTACACTAATCCTATCACTATTCCTAACCCTAAACCTCACCCTCACCCGAACAGTCAGCTAATTCTTACTCTCAAACTAATCCTAACCCTAACCCTAACCCTAACTCTCACAATAAACCTAACCGTCACCCTAACCGTAATCCTACCCCTTACCCTAACCCTCACCTTAACCCTAACTCTAACCCTCAACCTAACCCTCACCAAAAACCTCACCGTCACCCTAATTCTGACCTTAACCCTTATAACAACCCTAACCCTCACCCTCAACCTAACCCTCACCCTAATCATAACACTAACCCTCAGCCTAATCCTCATCCTAACCCTAAGCATAACCCAAACCCTAACCCTTACCCTAACCCAAACCTTAACCCTAACCCTCACCCTCACCCTAACCCTCATCCTAACACTTAACCTCATCCTCACCCTAAACCTCACACTTAACCGAATCCTCACCATAACTCTAAACCTAACCGTCATCCTGACCGTCACCCTCACGCTAAGCCTAACCCTAACCCTCACCCTAACCCTAAAACTCACCCTAATCCTCACCCTAACCCTCACCCTAACCCTAATGCTAAGTCTAACACTCACCCTAAACCTCATACTATCACTTATCCACACCACAAACCTAACCCTAACCTTAACCCTCACCCTCACTCTAAACCTCACCCTAACCCTAAACCTAATCCTAACCCTCACCCTAATCCAAACCCTAACACTAACCCTCACCTAACCCTAAACCTAACCTTCTACCTCACCCTAACCCTCACCATCACACGAACCCTCACCTAATCCTAACGCTCACCCACACCCTAAACCTCAAGCTCACCCTTACCCTAACCCTCAACTAATCCTCACCCTAACCCTAACGATTACCTAACCAAGACCCTCACCCTCACCCTCACCATCACCCTAACCCTCACCCTCTCCCTAGACCTCACCCTAACCATAACCATAAACCTAAACCTCACCCTCACCCTCACCCTCAACCTCAGCCTATCCCTAACCCTATCCCTAAACCTAACCCTAACCCTCCCCCTCATCCTAACCCTCACCATAACCCTTACCCTCACCCTCACTCTCACCCTAACCGTAACCCTCACACTAAACCTAAACCTCACCCTAAACCTAAACCTACCCCTCACCCTAAACCTCACCATAAACTTCACCCTAACCCTAAACCTCACCCTCACGCTAGCCCTCACCCTAACCCTAATTCTAACCCTAACCCTCACCCTAACTCTCATCCTCACCCTAAACCTCACACTAACCCTAACCCTAATCCCCAATCTAACCCTAACCTTAACCCTTTCCCTAACACTCACCTTAACCCTAACCCTCACCCTTACCGTAACTCTCACCCTTAGCCTTACCCTCAACTTTACTCTTACCATCACGCTCATCGAAACCCTCACCCTAATCCGAACTCTCATGCTAACCCTCACCCTAACCCTCAACCTCAACCTAACACTTACCCTCACCCTAACACTAACCGTCACACTAAGCCTACCCCTCACTGAAACCTTAAACCTCACACTAACCCTAACCCTAATCCTCAATCTAACCCTCACCCTCACCCTAACTATAACCCTTACCCTTACCCTATCCCTCACCCTAACCCTAACCCTCCCCCTTACCGAAAACCTCAACCTCAGAGTATCCCTCAAATTTAACCTTACATACACCCTCAACCTAACCGTCAACCTAACCCTAAAGCCGAACCTTAATTCTCACCCTAAACCTAACTCTAACCCTCACACTCACCCTCTCCGTAACCCTAATGTGAATCCTAACCTACCCGTAACACTAACCCTAACCCTAACCCTCACCCTAACCCTCACCCTAACCCTATCTCTAACACTAAACCTCAAACTCACACTGACCCTAAATTTAACCCTAACCCTAAACCTCACCCTAAACCTAACCCTAAACCTCAACCTAAACCTAACCCTAAACCTCACCCTTACCCTAGCCCTCACCATAACCATAATCCTAAAACTAACCCTCATCTTAAACCTCATCCTAACCATAACCCTAACCCTCACCCTAACCCTAATCCTAACCATGACCCTAACCCTAAACCTCACCCTAACCCTAAACCTAAAACTAACCCTAACCCTCATCCTAACCCTCACTTGAACCCTAACTGTAACCCTAAACCTCACCCTCACCCTCACAGTAACTTTAACCCTAACCCTAAACCTGAACCTCACCCTAACCCTAACCCTCACCCTCACCCTCAACGTAACCCTAACTCTAAACTTAACAATCACCCTAAACCTAACACTAACCCTCACCCTAAACATAACCCTCACCCTAACACTAACCCTCACCCTAAAACTTACCCTCACCCTAACACTAACCCTAACTCTAACACTAACACTCACAGTAACCCTAACTCTCACCCGAACCCTAAACCTTACCTAAACCTTAACACTAACCCTCAGCCTCACCCTAGCCCTCACCCTAACCCTAATTCTAACCCTAACCCTCACCCTAACCCTAACCCTCATCCTCAACCTAAACCTCATACAAACCCCAACCCTGATCCTCAATCTAACCCTCACCCTCACCCTAACCCTCATCCTAATCCTTACCCTAAACCTCAACCTAATCCTAACCCTCACACTTAGGGGAACACTCACCCTCAGCCTAACCCTCACCTTTATTCTTACCGTCATATTCAGGCTAACCCTAACCCTAAACCTAACCCTCATTCTAACACTCAACCTAACCCTAACCCTATCCATCACCCTAACCCAAACCCTCAAACTCACCCTCACCCTAAGCCTAACCCTAAGCCTAAGCCTAAGCCTAAGCCTAACCCTAACCCTCACCCTCACCCTAGCCCTCACCCTAAACCTAATCCTAACGCTAAGCCTCATCCTCACCTTCAACCTAACCCTAACCCTAACCATCACCCAAAACCTATTCCTCACCCCCATACTCACCCTCAGCCTAACACTAAGACTAAGCATAACCCTAACCATAACCCTCAACCTCAGGCTCGCCCTCACCACAAACTAAACCCAAACCATAATACTAAAAATAACCCTAATTTAAACCGAAACCCTAACCCTAATCCTCACCCCCACCGTCACCCTCAGCCTAACCCTAACCCTAACACTAAACCTAAACCTAACCCTAAACCTCACCCTAATCCTCAGCCTCATCCTAACCCAAACACTAACATTAATCGTCACCCTAAACCTAAGCCTAACCCTAACTCTCAAACTCACCCGAAACCTAACCTTAAACCTAACCCTAAACCTCACCCTAAACCTAACACTCACCCTCAACCTCAACCTCACTGCAAACTTTACCCTAACCATAAAAATACCAATAAGCTAACCCTAACCCTAACCTTAACACTAATCCTCACCCCCACCCCCTAACCATAAGCCTAATCCTAAGCCTAACCCTAAGCCTCACCGTAACCCTAAACCTAACCCTTACCCTAACCCTAACCCTAACACTAAACCTCACCTTAAGGCTAACTCTAAACCTAACTCTAACCCTAACCCGCACCCTAACTCTCACACTTACACTCTACCTCAGCCTAACCCTAAGCCTAAACCTAACCCTAACCCTAACCCTCACACTCACCCTCACCCTAACCCTAATCCTAAACTTAACACTATCCCTAACCCTAACCCTCACCCTAACGTTCACCCTAACCCTAACCCTAACACTGACCCTAAACCTAACCCTCACCCTAACCCTCCTCCTAAACTTATCTCTAACCCTAAACCTCAAACTCACCCTGACCCTAAACCTAAACCTAATCCTAAACCACACCCTAACACTAAACCTCAACCTCACCCTAACCCTCACCCTAACCCCAATCCTAAACCTAACCCTCATTCTAACCTTCATCTTAACCCAAAACCAAACCCTAAGCCTCCCCCTAACCCTAACACTAACCCTAAACCTCACCCTCACCCTAAACCTAACCCTTAACCTCACCCTAAACCTCACCCAAAGCCTAAACCCTCACCCTCACCCTCAACCTCACAGTAACTCTAACCCTAACCCTAACAATAACCCTAAACCTAACCCTAAATCTAACCCTAAACCAAACCCTAATCCTCAGCCTCAACCTCAACATAACCCAAAACCTAATCTTAACCCTCACCCTAACCTTGAGCCTAAACCTAACCCTAACCCTAACCCTCACACTCAACCTCATGCTACCCTTAATCCTACACCTAACTCTAAACCTAAACCTAACCCTCAACCTAACCCTCACCCTAGCCCTAACCCTAAACCTAATCCTAACCCTAAACCTCATCCTAACCCTCACCTGCAACCTCATGCTCGGCCTAAACCTAAGCCTAAGCCTAAGCCTAAACCTAACCCTAACACCAAACCTCACCCTAACCATAACCCTCAACCTAACCCAAACCCTCAAACTAACAATTACGCTAACCATAACACTAACTCTAACCCTAACACTAACCCTCACACTAACACTAACCCTAACCCTTACCCTTAAACTCAACCTAAACCTCACCCTTACCCTAAGCCTAACACTAACCATAACCATAACCCTCACCCTAAACTTACCCCTAACTCTATATCTAACCCTAAATCTCACCCTCATCGTAACCCTAACCCTAAACCTAACCCTAAACCTCAACGTAAACCTCACCTTCACCCAAACGCTCACCCTTACCCTCAACCTCACCGTAATTTTAACCCTAACCCTAACAATAATATTAACCCTAACCCTAACCATAACCCTCACCCGCAGCCTCACCCTCACCGCAAACTTAATCCTAGCCTTACCAATAACCTAACCCAAACCCTAACCGTAACCCTAATCCTCACCCCCACCCTCACCCCCACCCTCACCCTCAGCCTAACACGAAGCCTAACCCTATCCTAAACATAACCCTCACCATAACCCTAACCCTAACCCTAACCCTAAACCTAACCCTAACCCTAAACATAACCCTAACCCTAAACCTAACCCTAATCCTCAGCCTCACCCTCCCCCTAACCCAAAACCTAACACTAATCCTCACTCTAACCCTAAGCCTAATCCTAACCCTAACTCAAACCCTCACACTCACCCTCACCCTAACCCTAATCCTAAACCTAACCCTATCCCTAACACTAAACCTCAACCTAAACCTCACCCTAGCCCTCACCCTAACCCGAAACCTAAACCTCATCCAAACCCTAGCCCTCACACTAACCCTAATTCTATCCCTCACCCTCACTCTAACCCTAACCCTCATCCTCACCCTAAACCTCACACTAACCCTAAACCGAATCCTCAATCTTACCCTCACCCTAACCCTAACACTAACCCTTACCCTAACCCTAAAAATAACCCAAACCCTCACTCTTATCTTAACACTCACCCTCAGCCAAAACCTCTCCTTTACCCTTACCATCATAATCACCCTAACCCACACACTAACCCTAAACCTCATACTAACCATCACCCTAACCGTAAACCTAACCATCACCCTAACCGAAACCCTCACCCTCAACCTCAAGCTCAGCCTAACCTTAAGCCTAATCCTCACCCTCACCAGAGCCCTCACCCTAACCTTAATCCTAACACTAAAACTCATTCTAACCCTCAACCTAACCCTAACCCTAACCTTCACCGTAACCCTAATCCTCATCCCCACCCTCACCCTCAGCCTAACACTAAGCCTAAGCCTAAGCCTAACCCTAACCCTAACCCTCACATTCACCCTTACCCTAACCCTAATCCTAACCCTAACCCTAATCCTAACAAAAAACCTCAACATAACCATCAACCTACCCTTAACCGTAACCCTAACCCTAACCCTAACCCTCGAACTAACACTCCCCCTAACCCAAAATCTAACCCTAAACCTCACCCTCACCCTAACCCTAATCCTAACCCTAACCAAAAACCTCACCCTAACCCTAACCCTAACCTTCACCCTCACCCTCACCTCACCTTACCATAAATCTAACCCTAACCCTAACAATAACACTAATCCTAACATTAAACCTAAGCCTAACCCTAATCCTAACACTCACCCTCAACCTAACCCTAATCCTAACAGTAACCCTCAACCTAATCCTAATCCTCACAGAAACTGTAACACTAACCATCATCCAAACCCTCACCCTAAACCTAACCCTAACCCTCAGCTTCACCCTAGTCCTCACCCTAACCTTAAACCTAACCCTAATCCTCATCCTAAACCTAACCCTAACCCTAACTCTAACCATCACACTATCCCTAAACCTAACCCTCAACATAACCCTAACACTCACCCTAACCCTAAACTTAAGCGGAACCCAAACTCTCACCCTAATCCTAACCCTAATCCTCACCCTAACCCTAAATCTAACCCTAAACCTCACCCTCACCCTAACCATAATCCTAACACAAATCATAAACCTCACCCTAACCCTAACCCTAAACTTCACCCTCACCCTCACCCTCACCGTTACCATAAATCTAACCCTAACCCTAACAATAACACTAATCCTAACCCTAAACCTAACCCTAACCCTAATACTAACACTCACCCTCACCCTAACCCTAATCCTAACCCTAACCCTACACCTAACCCTAATCCTCAACCTCACTGTAAACCTAACCCTCATCCAAACCCTCACTCTAACCCTAACCCTAACCCTAAACCAAACCCTAACACTAACACTAACCCTCAACCTCACCCTAGTCCTCACCCTAAACTTAAGCTTAACCCTAATCCTCATCCTAACCCTAAACCTAACCCTAACCCTAACCATCACACTATCCCTAAACCTAACACTAAACCTAACCCTAACCCTCACCCTAACCCTAAACTTTAGCGGAACCCATACTCTCACCCTAAACCTAACACTAATCATCACCCTAACCCTAACCCTCAACCTCACCCTCAACCTCAGCCTAACCCTAAGCCAAAGCCTAACCCTAAACCTAACCCTCACACTTACCCTAACGCTTAATCTAATCCTAATCCTAAACCTAAGCCTAACCCTCACCCTCAGCCTAACCCTAAGCTGAAGCCTAACCCTAACCATAACCCTCACACTCACCCTAACCCTTACCCTAATCCTAATCCTAACTCTAAGCCAAAACTTCAGTCTCACCCTAACCCTCACCCTAACCATAACTCTAACACTAACCAAAACCCGAACCCTCACCCTCAGCCTCAACCTAACCCAAACTCTAATCCTAAACCTCACCCTCACCCTAACCCTAACCCTAACCCTAAAACTCAACTTAAACCTAAACCTCTCCATCACCCTAATCTTAACCCTAACCCTACTCCTAACCCTCACCATAACACTAACCCTAACCCTCACCCTCACCCTCACCCTAATCCTAACCTAACCCTAAAGCTCAACCTAAACCTAACGCTCACCCTCACTTTAACCCGTACCCTAACCCTCACCCTAAACCTAAACTTAACCCGAACCCTAACTCTCACCCTAACCCTAACCCTAAACCTCACCCTAACCCTAACCCTCACCCTCACCCTCAGCCTAACCCTAAGCCTAACTCTAACCCTAACCCTAAACCTCACACTCATTCTAACCCTAAGCCTAATCTTAATCTTAACCCTAACACTAAACCTAAATGTCAACCTAACCATCACATTAACCTTAACCCTAACAATAACCCTAACCCTAACCCTCACCCTCACCCTCAGCCTCACTCTAACCCTAACTTTAACCCTAAGCCTCAGCCTCACCCTAACCCTAACCCTAAAACTAACACTAAACCTCACCAAAAGCAAAACCCTCACCCTAACCCAAACCCTCACCATAAAATTTAACCTCACTCAAACACTAACCCTAAATTAACACCAATCCTCACAATAACCCTAACCCTAACCCTAAACCTTAACCTAACCCTCACCCTCACCCTAACCCTATCACTAAGCCTCACCCTAACCCTCACCCTAACCCTCCCCCTAACCCTATATCTAACCCTAAACCTCACCCTCACACTAACCCTAACCCTAACCCTAACGCTAAACCCCACCCTAAACCTAAACCTAACCCTCACCTGCACCCTCACCCTCTCCATAGCGCTAACCCTAACCCTAACAATAACACTAATCCTAACGCTAACCCTCACATTCACCCTCACCCTCAACCTAACCCTAATCCTAAATGTAACCCTATACCTTACCCTAACCCTCACCCTAGCCCTCAGCCTAACCCTAATCCTAACCCTAAACCTCATCCTAACCCTCACCCTCATGCTCGGCCTAAGCCTAAGCCTAAGCCTAGCCCTAACCCTAACCCTCACCCTGACCCTAACCCTAACCCTAACACTAACTCTAACCCTAAACCTCACTCTCACCCTAACCCTAACTCTAAACCTAACCCTAAACCTAAACCTCATCCTCAACCCTAAACCTACACTTCACTCTCACCCTCAACTTAACCATAACCCTAAAGCTAACCCTAACAATAACCCTAACCCTAACCCTCACCCTTACCTTAAGCCTCACCCTAACATTTACCCTCAACCGAACACTCACCCTAACCCTAACACTAACTCTCACACTAAATCTAACCATCACCCTAACTCTAAACCTCACCCTACACCTGACGCTAGCACTCAACCTCACCCTAGCCCTCACCCTAACCCTAACACCCATCCTCACCCTAAACCTCACACTAACCCTAACAATAATCCTCAATCTAACCCTCACCCTCACACTACCCCTAACCCTAACTCTCACACTAACACTAACCCTCACTCTTAAAATAACCCACACCCTCAGCCTAACCCTCACGTTTACCCGTACCGTCACTCCCTCCCTAACCCTCACCCTAAACCTAACCCTCAACCTAACACTCACCCTAACCCTGACTCTACCCCTAAACCTCACCCTCACCCTAACCCTAACTCTAACCCTAACCCTAACACTAAATCTAACCATAATGCTAACGCTAATCCTCACCCTCACCCTCATTGTAACTGTAACCCTAACCCTAACCTTAACAATAACCCTAACCCTAACCCTAACCATCACTGTAACCCTAACCCTAACACTAACCCTAAACCTAAACCTAACCCTCAACCTAACCCTAATCCTCAGCCTCACCCTCACCCTAACAAAACCCTAACCCTTACCTTCACCCTAACCGTAAGCCTAAACCTAACCCTAATTCTAACCCTCACATTCACCCTCACCCTAAACCTAATCCTAATCCTAAACCTATCCCTAAGCCTAACCCTCACCCTAGCACTCAGCCTAACCCTAATCCTAACCCGAAACCTCATCCTAATCCTCACCCTAACCCTAACCTTAACCCTTACCCTAACCCTAACCCTAACACTCACCCACATGCTGGGCCTAAGTCTAAGCCAAAGCCTAAGCCTAACCCTAACCCTAACGCTCACCCTAATTCTAACCCTAACACTCACCCTAACTCTAACCCTAACACTCACCCTAACTCTACCCCTAAACCTCACCCTCACACTAACCCTAACTCTAAACAGAAACCTAAACTTAAACCTCATCCTAACCCTAACCCTAATAATAACCCTAACAAAAACCCTTACCCTAAACCTACCCTAACCCAAACCCTAACCCTAACACTAAACCTACACCTAAACCTAGCCCTAACGCTAACCATAACCCTCACCCTAACCCTAAACTCACCCTAACACTAAACCTAATCCTCACCCTCACCCTAGCCCTCACCCTAAGCCTAACCCTCAACCTCACGCTCAAACTCACACAAACCCTAACACAAATCCTCAATCTAACCGTCACCCTCACCCTCTCCCTAACCCTAACTCTCACCTTAAACCTAACCCTCACCCTACTGTAACCCTCACCCTAGGCCTAACCCTCAAATTTACCCTTACCGTCACGCCCACCTTAACCCTCACCCTAACACTAACCCTCACCTTAACCTTCTCCCTAACCCTAACTCTACCCCTAAACCTCACACTCACCCTAACCCTGTCTCTAACACTAACACTAACACTAAAAACCTCACCCTAACTCTAACTCTAACCCTCAACCTCATTGATACCGTAACCCTAACCCTAACAATAACCCTAACCCTAACCCTAATCCTAACCCTCAACCTCACATTAACCCTAATCCTTACCCTAATCCTCACTCTAACCCTAACCCTCATCCTAACCTTCACCCTAACACTAACCCTAACCCTAAAACTCACCCTAACAATAAACCTACCCCTCACCCTCACCCTCACCCTCAACCTCACCTTAACTCTAACCTTAACAATTACAGTAATCCTAACCCTAAACCTAACCCTAATCCTAACACTACCCTCACCCTCAGCCTCACCCTAACCCTACCTCTAACCCTAAACCTCACCCTCACCCTAACCCTAACCCTAATCCTAACCCAAAACCTCACCCTAACCTTAACCCTAAAACTCACCCTCAAGCTAGCCCTCACCCTAACCCTAATCCTAACCCTAAACTCATCCTAAAGCTCATCCTAAAAATAACCCTAATCCTAACCCTCACCCTCACCCTAACGCTAACCCTAACCCTAAACCTCAACCTAAACCTAACCCTCACCCTCACTGTTACCCCTACCCTAACACGCACCCTAACCCTAAACTTAACCCAAATCCTAACTCTCACCCTAACCCTATCCCTCACCCTAACACTAATCCTCACACTCACCCTCAACCTCAGCCTAAACCTAAGCTTATACCTAACCCTCACCCTCACTGTAACCCCTACCCTAACACTCACCCTAACCCTAAACTTAACCCAAACCCTAACTCTCACCCTAACCCTATCCCTCACCCTAACTCTAATCCTCACACTCACCCTCACCCTCAGCCTAAACCTAAGCCTATCCCTATCCCTAACCCTAACCCTCACATTCATCCTAACCCAAATCACAATCAAACCCTAACCCTGACTCTCACCCTCACCTTAAGCCTCACATTAAGCCTAAACCTAAAATTAATCCTAACCCTAACCCTAACCCTAAACCTCACACTAACACTAACCCTAACCATCACCTTAACCCTAAACCTCACCCTAAACCTAACCCTAAACCTAACCCTCACCCTTACCGTAACCCTCATCCTCAGCCTAAACTTCACATTTACCCTTATCGTGACCCCCACACTAACCCTCACCCTAAACCTAACCCTCATCCTAACCCTAACTCTACCCCTAAACCTCACCCTCACCCTAACCCGAACTCTATCCCTAACCCTAACACTAAAACTCAACCCAACCCTAAAGCTAATCCTCACCCTCAACCACATGCTCAGCCTAAACCTAAGCCTAAGCCTAACGCTTACCCTAACCATTAACCTCACCCTAGCCCTCAGGCTAACCCTAATCCTAAACCTAACACTCATCCTAACCCTCCCTCTATCCCTAACACTAAACCTCAACCTAAACCTAACACTAAACCACACCCTCACCTTAGCCCTCACCCTAGCCCTAATCCTAACCCTAACCCTGATCCTAACCCTCCCCATAACCCTAACCCTAACCCTCACCCTAACCCTAACACTCAGCTTCACCCTCAAACTCAGCCTAATCCTAAGCCTAACCCTAACACTAACCTTAACCCTCAATCTCACCTTAACCCTCACCCTAACCCTAACCCTAACCCTAACACTAAGCCTAACCCTAAACCTCACCCTCAGCCTCACCTTAAATCTAACTCAAACCCTAAACCTCACCCTCACCATAACCCTTAGCCTAACCCTAACCCTAAACCTGACCCTAACCCTAACTCTAAACCTACCCTTACCCTAGCCCTTACCCTAACCCTAATCCTAACCCTAATCCTCATCCGAACCGTCCCCCTAACCCTAACCCTAACCCTTACCCTCAACCTCACCCTCAGCCTAATCCTAACACTAACCCTAATCCTCACCCTCACCCTAGACCACATCCTAACCCTAACCCTCACCCTCACCATAAATCTCACACTAACCCTAACACTAATCCTCAGTCTAACACTCAGCCTCAGCCTAATCCTCAGCCTAACACTCACCCTAACCCTAACCCTGACCCTTACCGTAACCCTCACCCTAGGCCTAACCCTCACCTTTAACCTTACCGTGACCCCCACCTTAACCCTCAGCCTAATCCGAACCCTAACCCTAACCCCCACTCTAACCCTCACCCTAATCCTAACTCTTACCCTAAATCCTACCTTCACCCTAAACCTAACTATAAAGTAAACCAAAACCTAAACCTCACCCTAACCCCAACCGTAATCCTAACCCTAACCCTAACCTTAGGCCTAACCCTAACACTAAGCCTAAACCTCACACTTACCGTCACCCTAACCGTAACCCTAAACCTAACCATAACAATAACCCTAACCCTAATCCTAACCCTAACCCTAACCATAACCCTCACCACAACCCAAAACTTAACCCTAACACTAAACCTCTCAATATCCCGAACCTCATGCTAACCCTAACTCTAACCCTAACTGTAACACTAAAAACCTCACCCTAACCCTAATTCTAAACCTCAACCTCACCATAATCGTAACCCTAACCCGATCCCTAACAATAACACTAACCCTAACCCTAATCCTCAACCTCACACTAAACCTAATCCTAAACCTAACCCTCAACCTAACCCTAACCCTCACACTTACTCTAACCCTATCCCTCATCCTAACCCTCACCCTAACCCTAACCCTAACACTAAAAGTCACCTTAACACTAAACCTAACCCTCACCCTCAACCTAGCCCTCATCCTAACCCTAATTCTAACCGTACTTCTCATCCTAACCCTCACCCTCACCCTAAACCTCACCCTAACCCTAACCATAAACCTAACCCTCAACCTAACCCTAATCCTCACGCTCAACTTAAAGCTAACCCTAACCCTCACCCTAACCCTAAACTTTACCTGAACCCTAACTTTCAACTTAACCCTAACCCTCACCCTAACCCTAACCCTCACACTCACCCTACCCTTACCCTAATGCTAATCCTAACCCTAACCCTAACCCTCAACCTCCGCCTCACCTTAACCCTAACTCTAACCCTAAACCCCACGCTCACCCTAACCCTAACCTTACCCCTAAACCTAAACCTCAACCTAACCATAACCCTAAAACTCACCTTCACCCTAACCCTAACCCTAACCCTAATCCTAACCCTAACCCTCATCCTAACCCTCCCTATAACCCTATCCAAAAACCTCAACCTAACCCTAACCCTCAAACCCACCCTCACACTCAGCCTAACCCTAAGCCTAACCACAAGCCTTACCTGAAACCTAACCTTAACCCTTACACTCACCCGCACCCTCACCCTCACCATAACTCTAAACCAAACCCTAACCCTAACCCTAAACCTCACCCTAACCCTAACCCTAACACTAACCCTCACCCTCACCCTAACACTAAAACAAACCCTAACCCTAACCCTCCCCCTAACCCTAAAATTTACCTGAACCCTAACTTTCAACTTAACCCTAACCCTAACCCTCACCCTAACCCTAACCCTCACACTCACCCTACCCTTACCCTAATGCTAATCCTAACCCTAACCCTAACCCTCAACCTCCGCCTCACCTTAACCCTAACTATAACCCTAAACCCCACGCTCACCCTAACCCTAACCCTACCCCTAAACCTAAACCTCAACCTAACCATAAACCTAAACCTCACCTTCACCCTAACCCTAACCCTAACCCTAATCCTAACCCTAACCCTCATCCTAACCCTCCCTATAACCCTATCCAAAAACCTCAACCTAACCCTAACCCTCAAACCCACCCTCACACTCAGCTTAACCCTAAGCCTAACCACAAGCCTTACCTGAAACCTAACCTTAACCCTTACACTCACCCGCACCCTCACCCTCACCATAACTCTAAACCAAACCCTAACCCTAACCCTAAACCTCACCCTAACCCTAACCCTAACACTAACCCTCACCCTCACCCTAACCCTAAAACAAACCCTAACCCTAACCCTCCCCCTAACCCTCCCCCTAACCCTGTATCTAACCCTAAACTTCCCCATCCACCTAAATCTATCCTTAACCCTAACCCTAAACCCCACCCTAATCCTAACACTAACCCTCACCCTTATCTTAACCCTCACCCTCAGTCTCAACCTCACCTTAATCCTTACTGTCATCCTCACCCTAACCCTTACTGTAACCCTAAAACTCATCCTAACCCTCACCGTAACCGTAAACCTAAACATCACCCTAACCCTAACCCTCACACTCAACCTCACACTCAGTCTAACCCTAAGCCTAATCCTAAGCCTTACCCTAATCCTCACCCTCACCCTATCCAACACTAACCCTAATCCTAAACATCACCCTAAACCTAATCCTTCACCCCACCCTCACCCTCAGCCTAAGCCTAAACCTAACCGTAACCCTCACACTCACCCTCACCCTAACCCAAATCCAAACCCTAAACCTAAACCTAACCCTAAAACTCAACCTAACCCTCACCCTAACCTTAACCCTCACACTAACCCTAATCCTAACCCTGCACATAACCTGCACCCTAACCCTAAATATAACCCTAAACCTCACCCTCAACATAACAATAATCCTAACCATAACCATAAACGTCACCCCAAACCTAACCCTCAACCTCACCCTCAGCCTCACCCTAACTGTAACTCTAACACTAAAATTAACACTAATCCTAACCCTAAACCTAAACCTAACCCTAACCCTAACCTTAATCCTAACACTTACCCTCACCCTAACACTAATTCTAACCCTAACCTAAACCCTAACCCTAACCCACATGTCACCACAACCCTAACCCTCATCCTAACCCTCACCCTAACCCTAACCCTAACCCTAATCCTCACCCTAACACTAATCCTAACCCTAATCCTCATCCTAACCCTCACCCTAACTCTAACCCTAACCGTCACAATAACCCTAACCCTAATCCTAACCCTCAACCTAACCCTAACTCTCATGCTCACTGTAAGACTAACCGTAACCCTCACCCTAACCCTAAACTTAAGCTGAACCCTAAATCTCACCCTAACCCTAACCCTAAACCTCAACCTAACCCTAAACTTCACACTCACCCTCACCCTCGGCCTAAACCTAAGCCTAAACCTAAGCCTAACCCTAACCCTCAGACTAACCCTAACAATTACCCTAATCCTAATCCTAACACTTAGCCTAACCCTCAACCTCACCCTAAACCTTAATCTAACACTAACCCTAAACCTAACCCTCATCCTCAACCTCACCCTAACCCTAACTCTAACCCTAAACCTCACACTCATCCTAACCCTAACCCTAACCCTAACCCTAAACCTCACCCTCACTATCGCCCTCACCCTAACCCTAATCCTAAATCTAACCCTCATCTTAACCCTCACCATAAGCCTAACACTCATCCTCACCCTCACCCTAAACCTAAACCTAACCGTCAACCTAATCCTAACCCTCACCCTCAACATAACCCTTACCCTTACCCTCACCATAACCCTAAACTTAACGCGAACCCTAACCCTCAACCTAATCCTAACCCTCACTCTCAACCTCACCCTCAGCCTAACCCTAAGCCTAACCCTAAACTAACCCTAACACATACCCTCACCCTCACCTTAACTCTAATCCTAACCCTAACCCTCCCCCTAACTCTCACCGTAAACCTAACCTTAACACTAACACTAACCCTAAACCTCAACCTAACCCTCACCCGAACCGTAATTCTAACCCTAAACCTCACCCTCACCCTAAACCTAACTCTAACCCTAACCCAAACCTAAACCTCACCCTAACACTAACCCTCGCCCGCACCTGCACTCTCACTGTAACTTTAAACCTAACCATAACAATAACACTAACCCTAACCAGAACAATCACCCTACCCCTAATACTCACCCCCACCCTCACCCTCAGCCTAACTATAAGACTAAGCTTAACCCTCAACCTAACCCTTACACTCACTCTCACCCTAACCCTAACCCTAAACCTAAACTTAAACCTAAACATAACCCTAACCCTAAACCTAACCCTAATCCTCATCATCACACTCACCCAAGCACAATCCCTAAACTGAACCCTCACCCTAACCCTAAGCCTAATCCTCACCCTAAGCCTCACGCTCAACCTCACCCTAACCCTAACCCTAACCCTCACCCTAACCCTCACACTAGCCCTAATCCTAACCCTAATCCTAACCCTAACCCTCACCCTAAACCTAACCCTAAACCTCACCCTCACCCTAGCCGTCACCCTAACCCTAATCCTAACCTTAAAGCTCATCCAAACCCTCCCCATAACCCTAACCCTAGCCCTCACCCTAAACCTAAACCTCACCATCAATCTCACCCTCAGCCTAACACTAACCTTCGCCCTAACCCTCACATTCACCCTAACAGTAAACCTAATCCTAATCCTAAACCTAAACCTATCCCTAAATCTCAACCTAAACCACAACCTCACCCTAAACCTAACACTAACCCTAACACTTAACCTCACCCTAACAGTCCCCCTAAACCTAACTCTAACCCTAAACCTCACCCTCACCCTCAACCTCAAAGTAACTCTAACTCTAAAACCATAAACCTCACCATCATCCTCACCCTCACCACAAACTTAACCATAACCATAACACTAACAATAACCCTAACCCTAACCCTAACCCTAAACTTAAGCCTAACTCTCACCCTCCCCCTAACCCTAACCCTATCCCTCACCCTAACCATAAACTTAACCCAAATCCTAACTCTCACCCTAACCCTAACCCTAACCCTCACACTAACCCTAACCCTCAGCCTAACCCTAAGCCTAACCGTAACCCTAACCCTAACCTTCACATTCACCCTCCACCTACCCTCCGCCTAACCATATATCTAACCCTAAACTTCACCCTCATCCTAACCCTAACCCTAACACTAAACCCCATCCTAACCCTAAATTTAAACCTCACCTGCACCCTCACCCTCACCGTAACTCTAACCCTAACCCTAACAATAACACTAACCCTAACCCCAACCATCACCCTAACCCTAATGCTCACCCCCACATTCACCCTCACCCTAACCCTAATCCTAAACCTAGCCCTATCCAGAAACCTCAACCTAAACTTCACCCTCACCCTAACCCTAACACTAACCTTAACCCTAAACCTCACCCTAACTCTCCCCTTAACGCTAACTCTAACCATAAGCCTCACACTGACCCTCATCCTAACCCTAACCCTAACGCTAAACCCATCCCTAAACCTCACCCTAACCGTAACCCACACCCCCATCCTCAACCTCACGGTAACTCTAACCCTAACCCTAACAATAACACTAATCCTAACCCTAACCATAACCATAACCCTCACCCTCAGCCTCACCCTCACCACTAACTTAACGCTAATCATACCACAAACAATAACCCTAACCCTAACCCTAACCCTAATACACACACCCAAACTCACCCTCAGCCTCACCCTAAACCTAAACCTAAACCTAAACATAACCCTCACTGTAACTCTAACCCTAACCCTAACACTAACACTAAACCTAACCCTAATCCTCAGCCTCACCATCACCCTAACCCAAAACTTAACCCTAACCCTCACCCTAAACCTAATCCTAAACCTAACCCTAAACCTAACCCTCACACTCACCCTCTCCCTACACCTAATCCTAAACCTAACCCTCACCCTAACCCTAACCCTAAACCTAACCCTAACCCTAAACCTAACCCAAACCCTAACCCTAAACCTAACCCTAATCCTCAGCCTCACCCTCAACTTAAACCAAACCCTAACCCTAACCCCCAACCTAACCCTAAACCTAAACCTAACCATAACCATAATCATAACCCTCATTGTAACTCTAACCCTAACTCTAACCCTAACCCTAAACCTAACCCTAACCCTAAGCCTAGTCCTAAACATAGCCCTCACTGTAACTCTAACGCTAACCCTAACACTAACACTAAACCTAACCCTAATCCTCAGCCTCACCATCACCCTACCCCAAAACTTAACCCTAACCCTCACCCTAAACCTAATCCTAAACCTAACCCTAAACCTAACCCTCACACTCAACCTCTCCCTACCCCTAATCCTAAACCTAACCCTCACCCTAACCCTAACCCTAAACCTAACCCTAACCCTAAACCTAACCCAAACCCTAACCCTAAACCTCACCCTAATCCTCAGCCTCACCCTCAACTTAAACCAAACCCTAACCCTAACCCCCAACCTAATCCTAAACCTAAACCTAACCATAACCATAATCATAACCCTCATTGTAACTCTAACCCTAACCCTAACCCTAACCCTAAACCTATCCCTAACTCTAACCCTAACCCTAACCATAGCCCTCACTGTAAATCTAACCCTAACCCTAACCTTAAGCCTAAACCTAAACGTAATCCTCAGCCTCACCCTCACCCTAACCCATACCCTAACCCTAACCCTCACCCTAACCCTAAGCCTAACCCTAAACCTAAACCTCACACTCACCCTAACCCTAACCCTAATCTTAAACCTAAACCTATCCCTAACCCCAGCACTCACATTCAGTCTCAACCTACCCCTCACCCTAACCCTAATCCTAACCCTAAACCTCATCATAACCTTCACAATAACCCTAACCCTAACCCTCACCCTAACCCTAACCATAACCCTCACCCTCATGCTCAGCCAAAGCCTACTCCTAAGCCTAAAGCTAAGCCTAACCCTAACCCGAACCCTCACCTTCACCCTAACCCTAACCTTAAACCTAACTCTAACCCTTAACCTCACCCTCACCCTAAACCTAACTCTAACCCTAACCCTGAACCTAAACCTCATCCTAAACCTAACCCTCACACACACCCTAACCCTTACCCTAATCCTAATACTTTCACTAAGCCTAACCCTCACCCACACCCTAACCCTCACACTAACCCTAACTCTAACACTAACCCTAACCCTAACCCTCACCCTCAGCTTCACCCTAACCCTAACTCTAACCCTAAACCTCAACCTCACCCTAACACTAACCCTAAACCTAACGCTAAACCTCACCCTAACCCTAACCCTAAAACTCTAACCCTAAACCTAATGCTAAACCTCACCCTAACCCTAACCCTAAAACTCACCCTCACCCTAGCCCTAACCCTAACCCTAATCCTAACCCTAACACTCATCCAAACCCTCCCCATAACCCTAACCCTAGCCCTAACCCTAAACCTCAAAATCTCCCTCACCCTCAGCCTAACCCTAATCCTAAAGCTAACCCTAACCTCAAAATCCTAAAGCTAACCTCAACCTAAACCTCCCCCTCACCCTAAACCTAACCCTAACCCTAACCATGAACCTCATCCTAACTGTCCCCCTAACCCTAACTCTAACCCTAAACCTCACCCTCACCCTAATCCTAACCCTAACCCTAAACCTCACCCTAACCCTAACCCTCACCCTCACCCAAAACCTCAAAGTAACTCTAACGCTAAACCTAACAATAACACTAACTCTAACCCTAACCCTAACCATAAACCTCACTCTCAGCCTCACCCACACCGCAAACTTAACCCTAACCATAACACTAACAATAACCCTAAACCTAACACTAACCCTAATCCTCACCCCCAACCTCACCCTCAGCCTAAACAAAAGCCAAACCCTAAACCTAACAGTAACCCTAACCCTCACCGTAACCCTAACCCTAAACCTAACCCTAACCCTAAACCTAACCCAAACCCTAACCCTAAACCTCATCCTCACCCTAAACCTCACACTAACCCTAACCCTAACCCTAATCCTCAATCTAACCCTCACCCTAACAATAAACCTAACCCTAACCCTAACCCTAACCCTCACCCTTATCTTAACCCTCACCCTCATCCTAAACCTCAACTTTACCCTTACCAACACCCTTCCCCTAACCCTCACCCTAACCCTAAACCTCATCCTAACCCTCACCCTAAACGTAATCCTAACCATCATCCTAACCCTAAAACTCACCCTCAACCTCTTGCTCAGCCTAACCCTAAGCCTAAGCCTGGCCCTAACCCTAACCCTCACACTCACCCTAACCCTTACTCGAATCCTAATCCTAACACTAAGCGTAACCCTCACCCTCACACTAACCCTCACCGTAACCCTAACTCTAACACTAACCCTAACCCTAACCCTCACCCTCAGCCTCAACCTAACCCTAACTCTAACCCTAAACCGCACCCTCATCCTAACCCCAACCCTAAACCTAACCCTAAACCTCAACCTAACCCAAACCCTAAACCTCACCCTCACCCTAGCCCTTACCCTAAACCTAATGCTAGACCTAACCCTCATCCTAACCCTCACCCTAACACTAACCATAACACTCATCCTCACCCTCACCCTAACCCTAAACCTAACCCTAACACTCCACCTAAACCTAACCCTCACCCTCACTGTAACCATTACCCTAACCCTCACAGTAACCCTAAACTTAACCCGAACCCTAACTCTCACCCTAACCCTAACCCTAACCCTCACCCTAACCCTAACCCTCACCCTCACCCTCACTCTCAGCCAAACCCTAAGCCTAAGCCTAACCCTAACGCAACCCTCACACTCACCCAAAACCTTACACTAATCCTAATCCCAAACCTAAGCCTAAACCTCACCCACACCCTCACCCTCACTCTAACACTCACCCTAACCCTAACTCTAAGACTAACCCTAAACCTAACCGTCAACCTCAGCCTCAACCTTACCCTAACTCTAACCCTAAACCTCACTTTTACCCTATCCCTAACTCTAACCGTGACCCTAACACTAAACCTCACCCTAATCCTAACCCCAACCCTCACACTCACGCTCAACCTAAACCTAAGCCTAAGCCTAACCCTTACTCTAACCCTCACCCTCACCATAGCCCTCACCGTAAACCTAATCCTAAACCTTTTCCTCATCCTAACCCTTACCCTAACCCTAACCCTAACCATCACCCTAACCCTAATCCTCACCCCCAACCTCACCCTCAGCCTAACCCTAAGCCTAAGCCTAACCCTAAACCTCAACCTAACCATCACCCTAACCTTAAACATAACACTGAACCTAACACTAACCCTCGACCTAAACCTCCCCCTAACCCTAAACCTAACCCTAAAACTCACCCTCACGCTAACCCAAATCCTAAACCTAACCCTAACCCTCAGCCTCACTGTTACCCTAACCCTCAACCTAACCCAAACTGAAACCCTAACCCTAACCCTAAACCTTACCCTAACACTAACTCTAATCCTCACCATCACCCTAGCCCTCACCCTAACCCTAATCCTAACCCTAAACCTCACCCTAACCATAAACATAACCGAACCCTTAATCTCAACCTAACCCTAAACCTAACCCTCACCTTAACCCTAACCCTCACACTCACCCTCACTCTCAGACTAACCCTAAGCCTAAGGGTAACCCTAACCCTAACCCTCACACTCACCCGAACAATTACACTAATCCTAATCCTAACCCTAAGCCTAACCCTCACCCTCACTCTCACCCTCACCCCAACCCTCACCCAAAACCTAACTCTAACACTAACCCTAAACTTAACCCTCAACCTCAGCCTCACCCTTACCCTAACTCTAACCCTAAACCTCACCCTCACCCTAACCCTAACTCTAACCCTAACCCTAACACTAAACCTCACCCTAACCCTAACCCTAACCCTCACCCTCACACTAACGGTAACCCTAACCCTAACCATAACAGTAACCCTAACCCTAATACTAACCCTCACCCTAACCATAGCCCTCACCCTAACACTAACCCTCACCCTAACCATAGCCCTCACCCTAACACTAACCCTCACCCTAACACTTACCCTCAACCTAACACTAACCCTAACCTAAAACTAAATCTCCCACTAACCCTAACCCTCACCCTAATCCTAAACCTCACCCTAATGCTAAACCTAACTCTAACCCTCACCCTGACCCTAGCCTTCACCCTAAACCTAATTCTAACCCTCAGTCTCACCCTAACCCTAACCCTCATCCTCACCCTATACCTCACACAAACCCTAACCCTAAACCTAATCATCAATCTAACCCTCACCCTAAGCCTTACCCTAACCCAAAACCTAACCCCAAACCTCACCCAAACCCTAACCCTAAACCTCAACCTCACCCTAGCCCTCACCCTAACCCTAATCCTAACCCTAACCGTTATCCTAACCCTCACCCTAACACTAACCCTAACCCTCGCCCTCACCCTCACCCTCACACTAACCCTAAACCTAACACTAAACCTCAACCTAACCCTAACCCTCACCCTCACTATAACAGTTACCCTAACCCTAACCCTAACCCAAAACTTAACCGAAACCTAACTCTCACCCTAACCCTGAACCTAATCCTCACCCTGACCCTCACCCTCACCCTCAGCCTAACACTAAGCCTAACTCAATCCCTAACACTAACCCTCATCGTATCGCTCACCCTAACCCTAACCCTAATCCTAATGCTAACCCTAAACCTAAACCTCATCCTCACCTAACCCTCAACTTAAGCCTAATCCTAACATTAAACCTAACACTCACCCTAACCCTAAACCTCAGCCTAAACCCTAAAAATCACACTAACCCTCACACTAATCCTCAACCTAACCCTCAACCTAACATTAACCCTAACACTAACCCTAACATTAACGCTCGACCTAACCCTACAACTAACCCTAAATGTAACCCTAAACCTCCCCCTCACACTAACCCTAATCCTAAACTTAACACTAAACCTCACCCTAACCCTAAACCTCACCCTCACCCTCACCCTCACCATAACTCTAACCCTAACCCTAACAATAACACAAATCCTAACCCTAAACCTAACCCTTACCCTAACCCTAATCCTAACACTCACCCTCACCCTAACTATAATCTTAACCCTAACCCTCAACCTAACCCTAAACCTCACTCTCACCATAACCCTAACCCTCATCCTAACCCTAACCCAAACCCTAACCCTAACGATAAACCTTACCCTATCACTAACCCTAACCCTCACCCTCACCCTAGCCCTCACTCTAAGACTAATCCAAACCCTAACCCTCACCCTAACCCTAAACATAATAAAACCTTAACTCTCATCCTAATACTAACCCTAAACTTCACCGTAAACCTAACCCTCACCCTCACCCTCACTCTCAGTCTAACCCTAATCCTAAGCCTAACCCTAACCATAAACATCACACTCAACCTAACCCTTACTCTAATCCGAATCCTAACACTAAGCCTAAGCCTAACCTTCATGCTCAAACTCACCCTAATCGTAACCCTCACCCTAACTTTAACTCAAACACTAACCCTAACCCTAACCCTCAAACTCAGGCCCACCCTTACCCTAACTCTAAACCTAAACCTCACCCTCACCCTAACTCTAACCCTAACCCTAAATTTGACCCTAACCCTAACACTAAACCTCACCCTCAACCTAGCACTCACCCTAACCCTAATCCTAACACTAACCCTCATCCTAACCCTCCCCATAACCCTAATCTTAACCCTCACCCTAAACTTCACCCTAACCCTAACACTAACCCTAACCCTAACCCTCCAAATAACCCTCACCCTAACCCTATCTCTAAACCTCACGCTCACCCTAACCCTAACTCTAACTCTAACCCAAAACCTAAACCTGACCCTAACCCTAAACCCTAACGCTCACCCTTACTCTCAACGTTACCTTAACCCAAAACCTAACCCTAACAATAACCCTAACCCTAATCCTAACCCTCACCCTAACCAAAAACCTCACCGTAACCCATATCCTAACCCAAACACTAACCCTCACAGTAACCCTAACCCTAACCTCACCCTATCCCTAACTCTAACCCTAACCCTAACACTAAAAACCTCAACCTAACCCTCACCCTCACCTTCAACATAATCGTAACCCTAAAAATAACCCTAACCCTAACCCTAATCCTAACCCTCACCCTCACCCTAAACCTAAACCTAAACCTAACACTCACCCTAACCCTAACCCTCACCCTTACCGTAAACCTAACCCACATCTTAACACTCACCCTAACTCTAACCCTAAATCTCACCCTAACCCTAAACCTACCCCTTACCCTCAACCTAACCCTAACCCTCACACTCAACGTAAACCTAACCCTAACCCTCACCCTAACTTGAAACTTATCCTGAACCCTAACTCCCACCCTAACCCTCACCCTCACGCTCACACTCAATGTAACCCTAAGCCTAACGCTAACCCTAACCATAACCCTCACACTCACCCTAACCCTAAGCCTAACCCTAACCATAAACCTCAACTTAACCTAACCCTAAACATCACCCGCACCCTAGCCATTACCCTAACCCTAATCCTAACATTAACCCTCATCCTAACCCACTCCATAACCCTAACCTTAACCCAAACAATAACCCTAAAGCTCAAGCTCACCCTTAGCCCAACCTAAGCCTAACCCTAAGCATAACCCTAAACCTAACCACAACCCTCACACTCATTCTGCACCCTAACCCTCACCGTTACTCTAACCCTCACCGTTACTCTAACCCGAACCCTAACCCTAACCTAAACCACACCCTTACCCAATACCTAACCCTAACCCTAACCCTCATCCTCACCCTAACCCTAACACTAAACCTAACCCTAACCCTCACCCTAACCGTCACCCTAACCTTATATCTAAACCTAAACCTCACCCTCACCCTCATCCTAACCCTAACCGTAACTCTAAACCCCACCCTAACCATAACCCTAAACCTCACCCGTACCCTCACCCTCACCATAACTCTAATTCTAACCCTAAAAATAACACTACCCCTAACCCTAACCATCACCCTAACCCTAATCCTCACCCCACCCTCACCCTCAGCCTATCCCTATGCCTAAGCCTAACCTTTACCCTAACACTCACACTCATGCTCACCCTAACCCTAATCCTAAACCTATCCCTATCCCTAAACCTCAACCTAACCCTCACCCTCACCCTAAAACTAACACTAACCCTAAACCTAAACCTCATCCTAACCCTCTCGCTAAGCCTAACTCTAACCCTAAAGCTCAACCTCACCATAAACCTAACCCTAACCCTTACTCTAAACCTCACCCTAACCCTAACCCAAACCCACAACCTCAACCTCACCGTAACTCTAACCCTAACCCTAACAAAAACCTAACCCTAACGCTAAACCTAACCCTAACCCTAATCCTCAACCCCACACGCACCCTCAGCCTAAACCTAACCCTAACCCTACCCTTCGCCATAAGCCTAACCCTAACCCTAACACTAACACTAACACTAACCCTAAACCTAAACCTCACCCTAACCGTAACCATAAACCTCACCCTCAACCTAGCCCTCACCCTAACCCTAATCCTAAACCTAACCCTCATCCTAACCCTCCCCATAACCCTAAACCTAACCCTCACCCTCACCCTAACCCTAACCCTAACCCTAACACTAACCGTAATCCTAACCCTCAACCTAACCATCACCCTAACCCTAACTCTAACTCTAAACCTTACCCTCACCCTAACCCTAACTCTAACCCTTACCCAAACCCTAAACCTCACTTTAACCCTAAACCCTAACCCTCACCCTTACCTTCACTATAACCGTAACCCTAAACCTAACCCTCACAATAACCATAACCCTAATACTAACCCTCACCCTAACCACAACCCTCACCGTAACCCATAACCTAACCCAAACACTAACCCTCACACTAACCCTAACCCTAATCTCACCCTAACCATAACTCTAACGTTAACCCTAACACTAAAAACCTCAACCTAACCCTAACCCTAATCCTCACCCTCAACCTCACCATAACCGTAACTCTAACAATAACCCTAACACTAAACCTAAAACTAACCCTCACCATAACCCTAACCCTAAACCGAAACTTAACCCTCACCCTAACCTAACCCTCACACTTACTGTAACCCTAACCCTCATGCTAACCCTCACCCTAACCATAACCCTCACCGTAATCCATAACCTAACCCCAAAACTAACCCTCACACTAACCCTAACACTAACCTCACTCTAACCCTAACTCTAACCCTAACGCTAACATTAAAAACCTCAACGTAACCCTAACCCTCACCCTCAACCTCACCCTCACCATAACCATAACCCTAACAATAACCGTAACCCTAACCCTAATCCTAACACTCACCCTCATCCTAACCATAAACCTAACCCTAACGCTCACCCTAACACTAACCCTCACCCTTACCGTAACCCTTACCCTCACCCTAACCCTCACTCTAACTCTAACCATAAACCTAAACCTCACCCTAACACTAACCCTAACCCTCACTCTCAACCTAGCCCTCAACCTAACCCTAATCCTAACCCTAGTCCTCATCCTAACCCTCACCCTAACCCTAACCCTAAACCTCACCCTAAGCCTAACCCTAACCCTAACCCTCAAGCTAAGTCTAACCCTAACACTCAATGTAAACCTAACCCTAACCCTCAACTTAACCCTAAACTTAACCTGAACCCTAACTCTCACCATAACCCTAACCCTCACCCTCACCCTCAGTGTAACCCTAAGCCTAACCCTAACCCTAACCCTAACACTCACACTCACCCTAACCCTTACCCTAATGCTAATCCTAACCCTAACCCTACCCCTCACCGTCAGCCTCACCTTAACCCTAACTCTAACCCTAAACCTCAAACTCACCCTAACCCTAACCCTAAACCTAACCCTAAACCTCACCCTAACCTAACCCTAAACCTCACCCAGACCCTAGCCATTACCCTAATCCTAATCCTAACACTAACCCTCATCCTAACCCTCCCCATAACCTTAACCCTAAACCTCACCTTCAACCTAGCCCTCACCCTAACCCTAATCCTAAACCTAATATCCTAAACCTCAGACTAACCCTAACCCTAACTCTCACCCTCACCCTCACACTAACCATAACCCTAACCCTCAACCTAACCCTAACCCTCACTCTCACTGTAACCATTACCCTAACCCTCACGCTAACCCTAAACATAACCCGAGCTCTAACTCTCACCCTAACCCTGACCCTAACGTCACCCTAACGCTAACCCTCAACCTTACCATCACCCTCAGCCTAAACCTAAGCCTAAGCCTATCCTTAACCCTAACCCTCATCCTATCCCTCACCCTAACCCTAACCCTAATCCTAATCCTAACCCTAACCCTAAACCTCACCCTCACCCTAACCCTCAACTTAAGCCTAACACTAACATTAATCCTAACCCTAACCCTAACCCTAAACCTCATCCTAAACCCTAAACCTCACACTAACCCTCACACTAATCCTCAACTGAACCCTCACCCTAAACTTAACCCTAACACTAACCCTAACATTAACACTCGACCTAACCCTACAACCAACCCTAAATCTAACCCTAAACCGCCCCCTCATCCTAACCCTAATCCTAACCCCAGCCCTAAAAATCACTCTAACCCTAAACCTCACCCTCAACCTCACCCTCACCCTCACCATAACTCTAACCCTAAACCTAACAATAACACTAATCCTAACCCTAAAGCTAACCCTAACCCTAACCCTAAACCTAACACTCACCCTCACCCTAAACATAATCTTAACCCTAACCCTCAACCTAACCCTAACCCTCACCCTAACAGTAACCCTAACCCTCATCCTAACCCTAACACAAATCCTAACCCTAAACCTAAACCTTACCCTAACACTAACCCTAACCATCACCCTCACCCTAGCCCTCACTCTAACATTAATCCTAACCCTAACCCTCACCCTAACCCTAAACATAATCGAACCCTAACTCTCACCCTAACCCTAACCCTAACTTTCACCGTAAACCTAACCCTCACCCTCACCCTCACTCTCAGCTTAACCCTAAGCCTAAGCCTAACCATAACCCTAACGATCACACTGACCCTAACCCTTACCCTAATCCGAATCCTAAACCTAAGCCTAACCCTCACCCTCACCCTCACCCTAATCCTAACCCTCACCCTAAATCTAACTCTAACACTAACCCTAACCCTCAACCTCAGGCTCACCCTTAACCTAACTCTAAACCTAAACCTCAACCTTACCCAAACCCTAACCCTAACCCTCACACTAAACCTTCCCATAAACCTAATCCTAAACCTCACCCTCAACCTAACTCTCACCCTAACCCTAACTCTAACTCTAAACCTCACCCTCACCATAACCCTAACTCTAACCCTAACCCAAAATCTAAACCTGACCCTAACCCTAAACCCTAATGTTCACCCTTACTCTCAACGTTACCTTAACCCAAAACCTAACGCTAACAATAACCCTAACCCTAATCCTAACCCTCACCCTAACCACAGCACTCACCGTAACCCATACCCTAACACAAACACTAACCGTCACAGTAACACTAACCCTACCCTCACCCTAACCCTAACTCTAACCCTAACCCTAACACAAAAAACCTCAACCTAACCCTAACCCTAACCCTCACCCTCACCCTCACCGTAACTGTAACCCTAAAAATAACCCTAACCCTAACCCTAATCCTAACCCTCACCGTCACCCTAACCCTAAACCTAACCCTAACCCTCACCCTAACCCTAACCCTCACCCTTACAGTAAACTTAACCCTCATCCTAACCCTCAACCTAAATGTAACCCTAACCCTAAACCTCACCCTAAAACTAACCCTAACCCTCACCCTCACACTGGACCTCACCCTAACACTAATCCTAACCCTAATCCTAATCCTAACACTCACCCTAACCTTGACCATAACCATCATCCTAACCCTAAACATAACCCTAACCCTGACCCTAACCCTACCCCTCACCCTTACTTTAACCCTTAACCTCATCCTAACCCTCACCCTAACTCTAACCCTAACCCTCATCCTAACCCTCACCCTAACCCTAGCCCTAAACCTCACCCTAACCCTAACCCTCAACCTAACCTAACCCTCACACTCAACGTAAACCTAATCCTAACCCTCAACCTAACCCTAAACTTAACCTGAACCCTAACTCTCATCCTAAACCTAAACCTCACCCTCACCCTCACCCTCAGTGTATCCCTATGCCTAATCCTAACCCTAACCCTAACACTCACACTCACCCTAACACTTACCCTAATCCTAATCCTAACCCTAACCCTAACCCTCACCCTCAGCCTCACCTTAACCCTAACTCTAACCCTAAACCTTAACATCACCTTAATCCTAACCCTAACCCTAACCCTAAACCTCACCCTAACCTAACCCTAAACCTCACCCTCACACTAGCCATCACCCTAACCCTAATCCAAACATTAACCCTCATCCTATCCCTCCACATAACCCTAACTCTAACAGTCACCCTAACCCTAAACCTCAACCTCACCCTTAGCCTAACCCTATGCCTAAACGTAAGCCTAACCCTAAACCTAACCCGAAACCTCACACTCATCTGCACCCTCAACCTCACCGTAACTCTAACCCTAACCCTAACCTAAACCCTAAACCTCACCCCTACCCTAACCCTAACCCTATCCCAAACCCTAACCCTCATCCTTACCCTAACCCTAACACTAAACCTAACCCTAACCCTCACCCGAACCCTTCCCCTAACAATAACCCGAACAGTCACCCTAACCCTAATCCTCACCCCCACCCTCACCCTAAGCCTAACCATAAGCCTAAGCCAAATCCTTACCCAATTCCTCACACTTCCCCTCACCCTAACCCTAATCCTAAACCTAACCCTGTCCCTAAACCTCAAACTAACCCTCAACCTCACCCTAACCCTAACACTAACCCTAACACTAAACCTCACCCTAAACATCCCCCTAACCCTAACTCTAACCCTAAATATCACCCTCACCCTAACCCTAACCAAAACCCTCAGCCTAAACCTCACCCTAATCCTAACCTCACCCTCACCCTCAAACTCACCGTAACTCTAACCCTAACCCTAAGAATAACACTAACCCTAACCCTAACCCTAACTCTAGCCATAACCCTCACATTCAGCCTCACCCTCACTGCAAACTTAACCCTAACTATAACACTAAAAATTACCCTAACCCTAAGCCTAACCCAACTCTAAGTCTAATCCTAACCCCCACCCTCAGCCTCAGCCTAACACTAAGCCTAAACCTAACCCTAAACCTAACCCTAATCCTCAGCCTCAGCCTCAACCTAACCCAAACCCTAAACCTAACACTCACCCTAACTCTAAGCCTAAACCTAACCCTAACCCTCACACTCACCCTCAAACTAACCCTAATCCTAAACCTAACCCAATCCCTAACCCTAACCCTCACCCTAACCCTCACCCTAGCGCTCACCCTAACCCTAACCCTAACACTCACCCTCAACCTAGCCCTCAACCTAACCCTAAACCTCACCCTCACCTTAACCCTAACCCTAACACTAACCCTAACCCTAACCATCAACCTTACCGTAACCCTCACCCTCAGCCTAACCCTCATGTTTGCCCTTACCGTCACCCCTACCCTAACCCTCACCATAACCCTCACACTCACCCTAACCCTCACCCTAAAACTAACTAACCCCTAAACCTCACCCTCACCCTAACCATAACTCTAACCCTAACCCTAACACTAAACCTCACCCTAACCGTAACCCTACCCCTCAGAATAACCCTAACCCTCAACCTCACGCAAACCCTCAGCCTAAACCTAAGGCTAACCCTAACCATAACCATAAGCCTCACACTCACCCTAACCAGAACCATAATCCTAATCCTACCCCTAAACCTAACCCAAACCCTCACGCTCAACCTCACCCTAACCCTAATTCTAACCCTAAACCTCACACTGACCCTAACCCTAATCCTAAAACTGACCCTCACTGTAATCGAACACTAAACCTAACCCTAAACTTATCGCTAACTCTCACCCTAACCCTAACCCTAACACTAACCCTAAACCTAAACCTCACCCTAACTCTAACACTAACCGTATAACTCACCATCATCCTAACCATCACTCTAACCCTAACCCAAACACTAAACCTTACCCTAACCCTACCCCTAAAAGTCACCCTCACCTCACCGTAACCAAAACCCTAAACCTAACCCTAACCCTAACCCTAACCCTAATCCTAACCCTCCCCCTAACCATAACCCTCATCCTAACCCAAACACTCACCCTCACCCTAACACTAACCCTAACCCTAAAACTTACCCTCACACTAACCCCAACACTAACCCTAACCTTAAACCTCAAAGTAACCCTCACCCTCAGCCTAACTCTAACACTAACCCTATCCCTAACCCTCCTCCTAACCCTATATCTAAACCTAAATCTCAACCTCACACTAACCCTAACCCTAACCCTAAACCATACCCTAACCCTAACCCTACCCCTCACCCGCACCCTCACCCTCACCGTAATTCTAACCCTAACCTTAACAGTAACACTAACCCTAACCCAAACCATCACCCTAACCCTAATCCTCACCTCCACCCTCACCCTCAGCCTAACCCTAAGCCTAAGCCTCACCCTCACCCTAATTGTCACACTCACCCTCACCCTACCCCTAATACTAAATCTAACCTTATCCCTAAACCTCAACCTAACACTCACCCTCCCCGTAACCCTAACACTAAACCTCAACCTAAATCTCACCCTAACCCTAACCCTCACCCTCACCCTCAATCTCACCATAACTCTAAACCTAACACTAAATCTAACACTAACCCTAACCCTAACCATAAACATAACCATGACCCTCACCTTCAGAATCACCCTCAGCTCCAACTTAACCTTAACCATAACACTAACAATAACCTTAATCCTAAACCTAACACTAATCCTCAACCCCACCCTCACCCTCAGCTGAATCCTAAGCCTAACCCTAAGCCTAAACCTAACCCTAACCCTAACTGTAACCCTAAACCTAACCCTAAACCTAACCCTAATCCTCAGCCTCACCCTCACCCTAACCAAAACCCTAACCCTAAACCTCACCCTAACTCTAAGCCTAACCATAACCCTGACCCTCACACTCACCCTCAACCTAACCCTAACCCTAACCAAAACCCTAACCCTAACCCTCACCCTAACCCTAAGCCTAACCATAACCCTGACCCTCACATTCACCCTTAACCTAACCCTAACACTAAACCTAACCATATCCCTAAACTTAACCCTCACCCTAACCCTCACCCTAACACTAATCCTAACCCTAAACCTCATCCTAACCCTCACCCTAACGCTAACCCTAACCCTCACCCTTATCCTAAACCTAACCCTCAACCTCATGCTTGGCCTAAGCCTAAGCCTAAGCCTAAATCTAACCCAAACATTCAACATAACGCTAACCCTAACTCTAAGCCTTAACCTCACTCTCACACTAACCCTAACTCTAACCCTTACCCTAAACCTAAACCTCATCCTAACACTAATCCTAAACCTCACCCTCACCCTCACCATAACCGTAACCCAAACCCTAACCCTACCAATAACCCTAATCCTAACCCTAACCCTCAACCTAACCCTAACCCTAACCCTAACCTTCACCCTAACACTTACCCTCACCCTAACACTAACTCTAACACTAACCCTCACACTAACCCTAACCATCACCCTGACTCTAAACCTCACCCTAAACCTAAACCTAACCCTCACCTTCATCCTAGCCCTCACAATAACCCTAATCCTCATCCTCACCCTAAACCTCACACTAACTCTAACACTAATCCTCAAGCTAACCCTCACCCAACCCTTCCCCTAACCCTAACCGTCACTCTAACCCTAACCTTCACCCCACTGTAACCTTCACCCTCAGCCTAAACCTCAAGTTTACCCTAACCATCACCCCCATGCTAACACTTACCCTAAACCTAACCCTCACCCTAATCCTCACCATAACCCTAATTCCACCCCAAAACCTCATGCTCACCCTAACTCTAACCCTAACCCTAACCCTAACCCTAACCCTCATCCTAACCCTAAACCTCACACTAACCCTAATCCTAAACCTCAATTTAACTCTCACCCTGACCCTAATCCTAACCCTAACCCTAAACCTAAACCTAAACCTAACACTCACCATTATCTTAATCCTCACCCTCAGCCTAAACCTCACCTTTACCCTTACTATCATCCTCACCCTAAACCTCTAAACCTCATCGTAACCCTCACCCTAACCATCACCCTAACGCTAACCCTCAACCTCAACCTCACCCTCAGCCTAACCCTAAGCCTAAGCCTAAACCTTACCATAATCGTCACCCTCACCCTAGCCCTCATTCTAACCCTAATCCAAACCCTAACCCTCATCCTAACCCTCACCCTAAACCTAATCCTAACCCTCATCATCACCCTCACCCTAACCCTCATCCTAACCCTAAGCCTCAACCTAATCCTAAGCCTCACCCTCACAGTAACTCTTTTCCTGACACTCACCGTAACCCTAAACTTAACCGGAAACCTAATTCTCACCCTAAACCAAACACTAACCCTCACCCTAACCTTAACCCTAAACTTCATCCTCACCCTACCACTCACCCTAACCATAATCCTAAACCTAACCCTCATACTAACCATCCTCCTAACCCTAAACCTAACCCTCACCCTAACCCTAACACTCACCCTCAACCTCACCCTCAGCATAACCCTAAGCCTAAACCTAAACCTAACCCTAACACAGACACTTATCCCAAACCTAAACCTAAACCTAAGCCTAAGCGTATCCCTTACCCAAAACTTCACCCTCACCTTAACACTAATCCTAATCCTCACCCTAACCCTAACCCTAAACCTCCCCCTAACTCTCACCCTAACCCTAACACTAACACTAACCCTAACCCTAACCGTCCACCTAACCCTCACCCAAACCCTAACTCTAACTCTGAACCTCACCCTCACCCTAAACCTCACCCTAACCCTAACCCTGACCCTCACCCTCACCCGCACCATAACCGTAACCTTAAACCGAACCCTAACAATAACCCTAACCCTAATCTTAACTCTCACCCTAACCATAACCCTCAACCTAACCCTATACCTAAACCTCACCCTCACCCTAGCTCTCACCCTAAATCTAATCCTAACCCTAACACTCATCCTAACCCTCCCCCTAACCCTTACTCTAACCCTCACCGTAACCCTAACCCTCACCCTCAACCACACCCTCAGCCTAAACCTAAGCCTAACCATAAACCTAACCCTAACACATACACGCACAATCACTTGACACTAATCCTAACCCTAACTCTAACCCTAACCCTCCCAGTAACTCTCACCCTAACACTAACCCTAACCCTAACCCTCAACCTCATCCTAATCCTAAACCTAACTCTAACCCTAACCCAAACCCTAAACCTCACACTAACGCTAACCCTAAAACTCAATCTACCCTCACCCTAACCCTAAAACTAACCCTAACCCTCACCCTTATTTTAACCCTCAACCTCAGCCTAAACCTCACCTTTACCCTTACCATCATCCTCACCTTAACCCTCACCCTAACCCTAAACCTCATCCTAACCCTCACCCTAAGTGTAAAAATAACCCTCACCATAACCATAACCCTCAACCTCAACCTCACCCTCAGCCTAACCCTAAGCCTAACCCTAAACCTAACCCTAACACACAAACGCACCCTCACCCTGAACCTAATCCTAACCCTAACCCTAACCCTTACACTCCCCGTAACTCTCAACCTAACCCTAACCCTAACACTCACCCTAACTCTCAGCCTCACTCTCACCCTAACCCTAATCCTATCCCTAACCCTCATCCTAACCCTCCCCCTAACCCTTACACTAAACCTCACCCTAACCCTAACCCTCAAACTGAACCTCACCCTTAGCCTAAACATTAGCCTAAACCTAAAACTAAACCTAACACACACACTCAACCTCACCCTAACCCTAATCCTAACCCTAACCTTCCCCCTCACCCTCACCGTCAGTGTAAACCTAAGCCTAACCCTAACCCTAAACATAAAACAAACCTAACCCTTACCCAAATCCTAATCCTAAGCCTAACCCTAAGCCTCACGCTCAGCCTCACCTTTACCCTAACTCTAACCCTATATTTCACACTCACCTTAACCCTAACCCTAACCCTAACCCTAAACCTCATCCTAACCCTCCCCATAACCCTAACCCTAACCCTCAACCTAACCCTAACCCTCAAACTCACCCTCAACCTCAGCCTAAACCTAAGTCTAAACCTAAAACTAAACCTAACACACTCACTCACCCTCAACCTAACCCTAATCCTAATCCTAACATTCACCCTCACCCTCACCCTCAGTATAAACCTAAGTCTAACCCTAACCCTAACCATCACACTCAACCTAACCATTACCTTAATCCTAATCCTAACCCTAATCCTAAGCCTCACCCTCAGCCTCAACTTTACCCTAACTCTAACTCTATACCTCACACTCACCATAACCATAACGCTAACCCTAACCCTAAACCTCACCCTAACACTAACCCTAAATCTCAACCTCAGCCTAGCCCTCACCCTAACCCTAATCCTAACCCTAAACCTCATCCTAAACCTCCCCATAACCCTAACCCTAACCCTAACCCTCAAACTCACCCTGAACCTCAGCCTAAAACTAAGCCTAACACTATACCTAACACTAACCCTCACACTAACCCTAACCATAACCCTAATCCTAACCGTATCCCTCACACTCACCCTAACCCTCACCCTAAACTTAACCATAAACCTAACAATAACCCTAACCCTAAACCTCACCCTCAGTCTCACCCTAAACCTAATTCTAACCCTAAACCTCAAACTCACAGTAACCCTAAGCTTAAACCTCACACTCACACTCACCCTTGCCCTTACCCTAACCCTAATCCTAACCCTAAACCTCATCCTAACCCTCCTCCAAAAATCTAACCCTCACCCTCAACGTCACCCTCAGCCTAACCCTAAGCCTAACCCTAAACTTAAACCTAACACACACACTCACCCTCACTCTATCCCTGATCCTGTCCCTAACCCTAACCCTAACCCTAACCCTCCCCCTAACTATCACCCTAAACCTAACACTAAAACTAAGCCTTACCCTAACCCTCAACCTTAACCTCGCCCTAACCCTAACTCTAACCCTAAACCTCACCCTCATTCTAACCCTAACTCTAACCCTAACCCAAACCCTAAACCTCACCCTAACACTAACCCTAACACTAACACACACCCTCACCCTCATTCTATTTCAAGCCTAACCCTATCCCTCACACTCACCCTAAACCTAACCCTAAACCTCAACCTAACCCTCACCCTCACCCTCAACCTCAGCCTAACACTAATCCTACTCCTAACCCTAACCCCAAGCCTCACCCTCAACCTAACCCTCACCTTAAGCCTAAACCTAACATTAATCCTAACCCTAACCCTCACCCTCAGCCTCACCCTAAATCTAACTCTAACACTAAAACTCACCCTGACCCTAACCCTAACGCTAACCCTATCCCTAAACCTCATCCTAGCCCTAACCATAACCCTCACCCTCACCATAACCTTAACCCTAACCATAAAGCTAAAATAAGGCTAACCCTAACCCTAACCCTCACCCTAACCCTAACCCTCAACCTCACCCTCACCCTCAGCCTTACCCTAAGCCTAACCCTAACCCTAACGCTCACACTAACCCTAACTCTTACCCTAAACCTAAGCCTAACCCTAAGCCTAAACCTCACCTTCAACCTAACCCTAAATCTAACCCTAACCCTAACCCTCAACCTCACCCTCACCCTCAGCCTTACCCTAAGCCTAACCCTAACACTAACGCTCACACTAACCCTAACCCTTACCCTAAACCTAAGCCTAACCTTAAGCCTAACCCTCACCTTCAACCTAACCATAAATCTAACACTAACCCTAAACCTCACCCTCACCCTAACCCTCACCCTTACCATTACACTCAAACTCAGCCTAACCCTGAACTTTACACTTATCGTCAATCCCACCCTAACCCTCACTCTAACTCTAACACTCACCCTAACCCTAACTCTAACACTAACCCTAATACTAACCCTCACCCTAACCCTAACACTAACCATCACCCTAACCCTAATCCTCACCACCACCCTCACCCTCAGCCTAACACTAAGCCTACGCCTAACCCTAACCCTAAACCTCACACTCACCCTCACCCTAACCCTAACCCTAACCCTAATCCTAAACCTCAACCTAACCCTAAACCTAACCTTAACCCTAACACTTACCCTAAACCTAACCCTCCACCTACCCCTCCAACTAAACCAAAGTCTAACCATAAACCTAATCCTCACCATAACACTAATCCTAGGCCTAAACCTAAACCTCACCCTAACCCTAACACTCACCCCCACCTCACCCCAATCCTAACCCTAACCCTCACCCTAAACCTTAATCTCACCCTCACCGTAACCCTAACCATCATCCTAACCCTCACCCTAACCCTAACCCTAAACATTACCATAAAACTAACCCTAATCTTCACCTTCACCGTAGCCCTCACCCTAACCCTACTCGTAAACCTAATCCTCATCCTAACCCTCACCCTAACTCTTAGCCTAACTCTAACCCTAACCCTAACCCCAAAACTCACTCTAACCCTAACACTAACCCTACCACTAACACTAACCCTAAACCTAACCATAATCCTAACCCTAAACCTAACCCTAATCCTCAGCCTCACCGACACCCTAACCCAAACCCTAACCCTAACCGTCATCCTAACTCTAAGACTAACCATAACCCTAATCCTAACCCTCACACTCACCCTCACCCTAACCCTAATCCTAAACTTAACCCTATCCCTAACCCTAACCCTCACCCTAACCCTCAGCCTAGCCCTCACCCTTACACTTATCCTAACCCTAATCCTCACCCTAACCATAACCCTCACCCTCACCCTAACCCTCTCCCTAAGACTTACCCTCACTCTAACACTAACCCTAACCCTAACACTAACCCTCACACTAACCCTAAACATCACCCTAACACTAACACTCACCCTAAGTCTAACCCTAACCCTCACCCTCACCCTATCCTTCACCCTAAACCTAACCCTCATCCTCACCATAAACCTCACTCTAAACCTAACCCTCACACTAACCCTAACTCTACCCCTAACAATAACACTAATCCTAACCCTAAACCTAACTTGAACCCTAACCCTAATGCTAACACTCAACCTCTCCCTAACCCTAACCCTCACCCTAACCCTAAATGTACCCCTAAACCTCACCCTCACCCTAACCCTAACTCTAACCCTAACCCTAACACTAAACCTCATTGGAACCCTAAACCGAAACCTTACCCTCACTTTAAATGTAACCCTAACCCTAAACCTAACAATAACCCTAACCCTAACCCTAACCCTCACCCTAAACATAACACATACCCTAACCTTAACCCTCACCCTAAAACTAACCCTAACCCTCACCCTTATCTTAACCCTCACCGTCAGCCTAAACCTCACCTTTACCCTTACCTTCATCCTCACCCTAACCCTATACCTCATCCTAACCCTCGCCCTAAGCATAAAACTAACCATCATCCTAAACCTAACCATCACCCTCACCCTAGCCTTCAACCTAACCCTAATCCTAATCCTAACCCTCATCCTAACCCTCACCTTAACCTTAACCATAACGATCAAACCTAAACATAATCCTCACCCCCACCCTCACCCTCAGCCTAACCCTAAGCCTAAGCCTAACCCTAACCCTAAACCTAACCCTAAACCTCACCCTCACCCTAGCCCTCACCCTCACCCTAATCCTTACCCTAACCCTCAACCTATCCCTCACCCAAACACTAAACCTAACCCTCAACCTCACCCTCACCCTAACCCTAATCCGAACCCTAATGCTCAATCTCACCCTAACCATCACCCTCAACATAACCCTTACCCTAACACTCAACCTAAACCTAAACTTAAACCAAACCCTAACTCTCACCCTTACCCTAACCATAACCCTCACCCTAACCCTAACCCTAAACTTCACCCTCACCCTAGCCCTCTCTCTCAACCTCACCCTCAGCCTAACCCTAACCCTAAACCTAAACCTAACGCTAACACACACACTCACCCTCACCCTAAACCTAATCCTAACCCTAACTCTCATCCTAACCCTCCCAATTATCCTAACCCTCAACCTAACCCTAACGCTCACCCTCAGCCTAATCGTAAGCTTAGCCCTAACCCTAACCCTCACACTCAACCTAACCCTATCTGTAAACCTCATCCTAGCCCTAAACCTAACCCTCACCCTCACCCTCACAATAAACGGAACCCTAACCCTAATGCTAAGAACAATCCTAAACCTAACCCTAACCCTCACCCTAACCATAACCCTCACCCTAACCCTAACCCTCACCCTAACATTTACCCTAACCCTATCCCTAACCCTCACACTAACACTGACCCTCACCTTAACACTAACCCTAACCCTAACACTACCCTAAACATCAAACTATACTTAAACCTCACCCTAACCCTAACCCTAAACCTCAACCTCTCCCTAGAACTCACCCTAACCCTAACCCTCATCCTCACCCTAACTTCACACTAACCCTAACACTAATACTCAATCTAACTCTCACCCTCACCCTAACCCTCACCCTAACCCTCACCCTAACCCTAACCCTTACCCTTACTGTAACCCTCACCCTCAGCCTAACCCTCAACTTTACCCTTACCGTCACCCTCACCCTAACCCTCACTCTAACGCTAACCCTCACCCTAACCATAACTCTACCCCTAAACCTCACCCTCAGCCTAACCCTAACTCTAACCCTAACCCTAACACTACCCTCACCATAAACCTAACCATAACCATCACCCTAACCCTAATCCTCACCCCCACCCTCACCCTCAGCCTAATCCTAAGCCTAAGCCTAACCCAAACCCTAAACCTCACACTCACCCTCAGCCTAATCCTAATCCTAACCCTAAACCTAACCTAAACCCAAAACCTCAACCTAACCCTGACCCTAACCTTAAACCTAACATTAACCCTAACCCTAACCCTCGACGTGACCCTCCAGCTAAACCTAAATCTAACCATAAACTTAACCCTCACCCTAACACTAATCCAAACACTAACCCTAACCCTAAAACAAACCCTCACACTAATCCTAACCCTCACTCTAATCCTCATCCTAACCCCAACCCTCATCCTAACCCTCACCCTCAGTGTAACCTTAAGCCTAAACCTAACCCAAACACTCACACTCACCCTAACCCTTAACCTAATCCTAATCCTAACCCTAAACCTAAGCCTCACCCTCAGCCTCAACTTTACTTTCACTCTAACCCTGTACCTCACACTCACCTTAACCCTAACCCTAACCTGAAACCTCACCCTAACACTAACCCTAAACCTCAACCTCACCCTAGCCCTCACCGTAACCCAAATCCTAACCCTAAAACTCATCCCAACCCTCCCCATAACCCTAACCCTAACCCTCATCCTAACCCTAAACCTCATCCTCACCCTCACCCTCAGCCTAAACCTAAGCCTAACCCTAAACCTAACCCTAACCCTCACACTCACTCTAACCTTAACCCTAATCCTAATCTTAACCCTAACCTTCACCCTTATCCTCCCCCTAAACTTAACCCTAAACATAACACTAACCCTAACCCTAACCCTCTTTCTCAGCCTCACTCTAACCCTAAACCTCACCCTCACCCTAACCCAAACTCTAACCCTAACCCAAACCCTAAACTTCACCCTAACACTAACCTTAACCCTAACCCACACCTTCACCCTCAGCCTAATTCTAAGCCTAACCCTAACCCTAACCCTCACACTCACCCTAATCCTAACCCTAAACCTCACCCTAACCTTAACCCTCACAATCACCCTAACACTAATACCTATCCTACTCCTAACCCTAACCCTAACCTCACCCTAACCATAACCCTTACCCTTACCGTAAACCTCAACCTCAGCCTAAACCTCACCTTTAACCTTACCGTGACCTGCACCATAACCCTCACTCTAACACTAACTATCACACTAACCCTAACTCTACCCCTAAACCTCACCCTCACCCTAACCCTAACTCTAACCCTAACACTAACCCTCATTCTAAACCTAACCCTTACCCTCACCCTAACCCTAATCCTCACCCCACCCTCACCCTCAGCCTAATCCTAAGCCTAAGCCTAACCCTAAACATAAACCTCACACTCACCCTCCACCTAACCCTAATCTTAACCCTAATCCTAAGCCTCATCCTCAACAGCACCTTAACCTTAACTCTAACCCTATACTTCACACTCACCCTGACCCTAACCCTATCCCTAACCCTAAACCTCACCCTAACCTTAACCCTAAACCTCACCCTCGCCCTCAGCCTCAGCTTAACCCTAAGCCTAACCCTAACCCTAACCCTAACCCTCACACTCACCCTAACCCTAATCCTAAACTTAACCCTCACCCTCACACTAACCCTCCCCCTAAACCTAACCCTAAACCTAACACTAATGCTAACACTAACTCTCACACTCAGCCTCTCCCTAAACCTAACTCTAAACGTAAACCTCTCCCTCACCCTAACCCTAACCCTAACTCTAACCCTAACCTTAAACCTCACCCTCACACTCACCTTAGCCCTTACCCTAACCCATATCCTAACCCTAACCCTCATCCTAACCCTCCCCCTAACCCTAACCCTCACTGTCAAACTCACCCTCAGCCTAACCCTAAGCCAAACCCTAAACCTAAACCTAAGACACACACTCACCCTCACTCTAACCCTAATCCTATCCCTAAACCTAACCCTAAACTTAAACCTCCCCCTAACTCTCAACCTAACCCTAACCCTAACACTAACCCTTACCCTAACCCTAAACCTAAACCTCACCCTAACCCAAACTAACACTAAACCTCACCCTCACCCTAAACCTAACTCTAACCCTAACCCAAACCCTAAATCTCACCCTAACACTAACCCTAACCCTAACCCACATCCTCACCCTCAGACTAATCCTAAGCCTATCCCTAACCCTAACCCTCACCCTCAACCTCAGCCTAAGCCTAAGCCTATCCCTAATCCTAACCCTAACCCTCACTCTCACTCTAACACTAACCCTAATTCTACTCCTAACCCTAACCGTAACCCTCATTCTCAACTTAACCATCACCTTAAGCCTAACCCTAAAATTAATCCTAAGCCTAACCCTCACACTCTGCCTCACCCGAACCCTAAATCTAACACTAGGGTAACTAACCCTAACCCTATCCCTAAACCTCATCCTAGCCCTAACCCTAAAACTCACCCTCACCCTCACCATAACCTTAACCCTAACCCTAACATAACAATAAACCTAACCCTAACCCTAAACCTCACCCTAAACATAACCCTCACCCTAACCCTAACCCTCACCCTAACACTTACCCTCACCCTAACACTAACACTACCCCTAACACTAAACCTCACACTAACCCTAACCCTGACCATCACCCTAACCCTAATTCTCAGCCCCACACTTACCCTCAGCCTAAACCTAAGCCTAAGCCTAACCCTAACCCTAAACCTCAAACTCACCCTCACCCTAACCATAATCTTAACCCTAAACCTTACCCTAACCCTAAACGTCAACCTAACCCTCAACCTAACCTTAACCCTAACACTTAAGCTAACCCTAAGCCTCGACCTAACCCTCCAACTAAACCTAAATCTAACCATAAACCTCACCCTCACCCTAACCCTTATCCTAACTCTAACCCTAAACCTCACCCTAAACCTAACACTCACTCTCACCCTCACCCTCACCATAACTCTAATCCTAACCGTAACAATAACAGTAATCCAAACTCTAAACCTAAACCTAACACTAACCCTAACCCTAATGCTAACTCTCAACCTCACCCTAACCCTAATCCTAACCCTAAGCCTCACCCTAAGCCTAATCCGCACCCTCATCATAACATTAACCCTCATCCTAACGCTCACCCTAACCCTAACCCTAACCCTAAACATTACCATCTCACTAACCGTCATCCTCACCTTCACCCTAGCCCTCACCCTAACCCTAATCGTAACCTAATCCTTATCCTAACCCTCACCCTAACTCTAAGCCTAAACCTAACCCTAAACCTAACCCCACCCTCAATGTAACCCTAACACTAACCCTAACACTAACCCTAAACCTAACACTAAACCTAAACATAAACCTAACCCTAACCCTCAGCCTCACCCTCACCCTAACCAAAACCCTAACCCTAACCCTCAATCCTAACGCCAAGCTTAAACCTAACCTAATCCTATCCCTCACCCTAACCCTAATCCTAAACCTAACCCTATCCCTAACCCTAACCCTCACCCTAACCCTCAGCCTAGCCCTCACCCTTACACTTATCCTAACTCTAACCCTCACACTAACCATAACCCTCATCATAAACCTACCCCTCACCCTAACATTTACCCTCACCCTAACACTAACCCTAACCATAACAGTAACCCTCACACTAACCCTAAACATCACCCTAACCCCAAACCTCACCCTAACACTAACCCTAACCCTCACCCTCACCCTAGACTTCATCCTAACCCTAAAACTCATCCTCACCATAAACCTCACACTAACCTTAACAATAATACTCAATCTAACACTCCACCTCACCCTAACACTGACACTAACCCTCACCCTAACCCTAACCCTCACCCTTACCGTAAACCTCACCCTCAGCCTAAACCTCACCTTTACCCTTACCTTCACCCCCACGCTAACAGGGACCCTAACCCTAAGCCTCACACTAACCCTTAATGTAACCCTAAACCTCACCCTCTCCCTAACCCTAACTCTAACCCTAACCCTAACACTAAACCTCACCCTAACCCTAACCCTAAACCTCACCCTCATCCTAACCATAACCCTCAGCCTAACCCTAACCCTCACGCTAACACTTACCCTCACCCTAACACTAACCCTAAACCTAACACTAACCCTCACACTAACCGTAACCCTCACCCTAATCCTAAACCTCTCCCTAACCCTAACCCTATACCTAATACTAACCCTCACCCTAGCCCGCACCCTAACCCTAATTCTAACCCTCACCTTCACCCTAACGCTAACCCTCATCCTCACCCTAAACCTCACACTAACCCTAACCCTAAATCTAAATCGAACCCTCACCCTAACCCTAAACCTAACACTAACCCTTACCCTAAACCTAAACCTAACCCTAACACTCAACCTTACCTTAACCCTCACCCTCAGCCTAAACCTCACCTTTGCCCTTAACATCATCCTCACCCTAACCCTCACCGTAATCCTAAACCTCATCCTAACCCTCACCGTAACGGTAAACCTAACCATCACACTAACTCTAACCCTCACCCTCAGCCTCACACTCAGCCTAAACCTAAGCCTAAGCCTAACCCTTAATCTAACCCTCACCCTCACCCTAGCCCTCACCCTAACCCTAATCCTAATGCTAACCCTCATCCTAACACTCACCCTAGCCCTATCCCTAACCATGACCCTAAACCTTATCTTCACCCCCACTCTCGCCCTCAGCCTAACCCTAAGCCTAAGCCTAAGCTGAACCCTCACACTCACCCTCAACTTTACCCTACTCCTAACCCTAACTCTAACCATAACCCTAACATAACTCTCAACATAACCCTCATCCTAACCTTAACCCTAAAAATAACCCTAACTCTAACCCTCGACCTAATCCTCCAACTAACCCTAAATCTAAACCTAAACCTCAACCTCAACCTCACCCTAACTCTATTCCTAACCCTAACCTTCAACCTCACCCTAACCCAAACCCTAACCCACCCTCAACCTCACCCTCACCATAACTCTAACCCTAACCCTAACAATAACACTAATCCTAACTCTAAACCTAACCTTAACCCTAACCGTAATCCTAACACTCACCCTCACCCTAACCCTAATCCTAATCCTAACCCTCATCTTAACCCTAATCCTCACCCTCACTGTAACCCTAACCCTCAACCTAACCTTCACCTTAACCCTAACCCTAAACCTTAATCTAACACTAACCCTAACAATCACCCTCAACCTAGCCCTCACCGTAACCCTAACCTTAACCCTCACCCTAACGCTAACGCTAACCCTAAACCTCAACCTAACCCTAAACCTCACGCTCGCCATAACCCTAAGCCTCACCCTAACCCTAAACATAACCGAACCTTAACTCTCACCCTAACCCTATCCCTAACCCTCCACCTAACCCTAACCCTCACCCTCACCCTCACCCTCAGCCTAACCCTAAGCCTAACTATAACCCTCACACTCACTGTAACACTTACCCTAATCATAATAATAACCCTAACCCTAACCCTCACCTTCAGCCACACCCTAACCCTAAATCGAACCCTAAACTTCACCCTCTCCCTAACCCTAACAATAACCATAACCTTAAACCTCACCCTCACACTCACCCTAGCCCTTACCCTAACCCTAATCCTAACCCTAACCCTCATCCTAACCCTCCCCCTAACCCTAACTCTCACCCTCAACCTCACCCTCAGCATAACCCTAAGCCTAACCAGAAAAATAAACCTAACACACACACTCACCCTCACTCTCACCTTAATGCTATCCCTAATCCTAACCCTAACCCTCACCCTAAATCTCACCCTAATCGTAACGCTAAACCTAACCCTTACCATTAACCTCAACCTAAACCTCACCCTAACACTAACTCTAACCCTCAACCTCACCCTCACCCTAACCCTAACTCTAACCCTAACCCGAAACCTAAACTCACCCTAACACTAAAACTAACCCTAAACCTCAACCTAACCCTCCAACTATACCTAAATCTAACCATAAACCTCAAACTCACCCTAACCCTAATCCTAACCCTAACCCTAAACCTCACCCTAACCCTAACCCTAATCCTCATCCTAACCCTCACCCTAACTCTAAGCCTAAACCTCACTCTAACCCCAATCCTAACCCTCCCCGTAACGGTAAACCTAACTTTAACCCTAACAATAACCCTCACACTAACCCTCAGCCTCACCCTAACCAAAAACCTCACTCGAACCCTATCCCTCATCCTAACACTTACTCTCACCTTAACACTAACCCTAACCCTCATCCTCACCCTAAACCTCACACTAACCCTAACACTAATCCTCAATCTAACCCTCACTCTAAACCTAACCCTAACACTTACCCTAAACCTAAACCTAACCCTAACACTCACCCTTATCTTAACCCTCACCCTCAGCCTAAACCTCAACTTTACCCTTACCACAATCCCCACCCTAACCCTCACCGTAACCCTAAACCTCATCCTAACCCTCACCCTATTCGTAAAACTAACCATCACCCTAACCCTTACACTCACCCTAAAACTAATCCTAAACCTAACCCTCATCCTAACCCTCACCCTAACCCAATCCCTAACCATCACCCTAAACCTAATCCTCACCCCCACCCCCACCCTCAGCCTAACCCTAAGCCTAAGACTAACCCTAACCCTAACGCTCACATTCACCCTCACTCTAATCCTAACCCTAAACCTAACCATAACCCTAAACCTCAACCTAAACCTCACCGTATCCTTAACCCTAAAAGTAACCCGAACCCTAACTCTCGACCTAACCCTCCAACTAACCCTAAATATAACCCTAAACCTCACCCTCACCCTAACCCTGACCCTAAACCTCACCCTAACTCTAACTCTAACCCGAACCCTCACCTCACCCTCACCCTCATCATAACTCTAACCCCAACCCTAACAATAACATTAATCCTAACCCTAAACCTAACCATAAGCCTAACCCTAACCTTAATCCTAAAACTCACCCTCATGCTAACCCTAATCCTAACACTAACCCTCACCCTAAACCTAATCCTCACCCTCACTGTAACCCTAAGCCTCAACCTAACCCTCACCCTAACCCTAACCCAAAACCTAAACCTTAATGTAACACTAACCCTAACCCGCACCCTCACCCTAGACCTCACCCTAACCCTAATCATAACACTAATCCACATCGTTACTCTCACTCTAAACCTAAACTTAACCCTCACCCAAACCCTAACACTAACTCTCAACCTAAACCTAACCCTAGCCCTCACCCTAACCCTAACCTTCACCCTCACTCTCACTCTCAGCCTAACCCTAAGCCTAACACTAACCCTAATGCTCACAATCACCCTAAACCTTACCCTAAAACTAATCCTAACCCTAAGCCTACACTTCACCCTCAACCTAACCCTAAATCTAACACTAACCCTAACCCTAACCAACAACCTCAGCCTCACCCTAACCCTAACTCTAACCCTAAACTTCACCCTCACCCTCATCACAACCCTAATCCTAACCCTAAACCTCACACTAACCCTAACCCTAACCCTAACCCTCCACCTAACCCTCACCCTAACACTAAACCTAACCTTCACCTCACCCTCACCCTCACCCTAATCTGAACCCTAACCCTCAACCTAAACCTAACCCTCAACCTCACCATAACCCTTACACTAACACTCAACCTAAACCTAAACTTAAACCGAACCCTAACTCTCACCCTTACCCTAACCATAAACCTCACCCTAAACCTAATAATAAACCTCACCCTCACCCTAGCCCTCAACCTCAACCTCACTCTCAGCCTAACCCTAAGCCTAAACCTAAACCTAAACCTAACACACACACTCACCCTCAAACTAACCCTAATCCTAACCCTAGTCCTCATCCTAACCCTCTCCATAACCCTAACCCTCACACTAACCATTACCCACAACCTTCACCATCAGCCTAATCGTAAGCCTAACACTAACCCTAACCTGAAACCTAAACCTCACCCTAACCTTAACCCTCACTCTCAACCTCAGCCTAACACTAAGCCTATACCTAACCCTAACCCTAACCCTCACACTCATCCTAACAAAAACCCTAACCCTACTCCTAACCCTAACTCTAACCCTCACCCTCAAACTAACACTCACCTTAAGCCTAAACCTAATTTTAATCCTAAACCTAACCTTCACCCTCAGCACCACCCTAACCCTAAATCTAACACTAAACCTCACCCTGACCCAAACCCTAACCCTAACCTTATCCCTAAACCTCATCCTAGCCCTAACCATAATCCTCACCCTCACCCTCACCATAACTGTAACACTAACCATAATGCTAACAATAATCCTAAACCTAACCCTAACCCTCACCCTAACCATAACCCTCACCCTAACCGTAACCCTCACCCTAACACTTACCCTCACCCTAACAATAACCCTAACCCTAACACTAAACCTCACACTAACCCTAACCATCACCCTAACCCTAAACATCACCCTAACAATAACGCTAAACCTCACCCTCACTCTAGACCTCGCCCTAAACCTAACCCTCATTCTCACCCTAAACTTCACACTAACACTAACACTAATCCTCAATCTAACCCTCACCCTTAACGTAACCCTCACCCTCAGCCTAACTCTCACCTTTAGCATTACCGTCACCCCCACCCTAACCCTAATTCTAACCCTAACCCTAATTCTAACCCTAACCCTAACACTAAAACTCACACTAACCCTAACCCTAACCATCACCTTAACCCTAATCCTCACCCCCAGCCTCACCCTCAGCTGAACCCTAAGCCTAAGCCTAACCCTAAACCTAATGCTCACACTCACCCTCAACTTAACCCTAATCCTAACCATAACCATAACCCTAAACCTCAACCTAACCCTCAACAGAACCTTAACCCTAACACTTACCCTAACCCTAACCCTCGACCTAATCCTCCAACCAAACCTAAATCTAACCTTAAACCTCATCCTAACCCTAACACTCACCCTCACCCTCACACTCACCATAAATCTAAACCTCACCCTAACAATAACAGTAATCCAAACCCTAATCCTAAAACTAACCCAAACCCTAACCCTAATGCTAACACTAAACCTCACCCTAACCCTAATCCTAACCCTAACACTCAACCTAAACCTAACCTTCACCGCAACCTTAAGCCTAACCCTCATCCTAACCCTCACCCTAACCCTCACCCTAACCCTCACCCTCACCATAATCCTAACCCTAACCCTAACCATAACCCTAAACCTCAACCTAACCTTAACCCTAAAACTTACCCTAACCCTAACTCTCGACCTAACCCTCCAAATAACCCTAAATCTTACCCTAATCCTCACCCTCACACTAACCCTAATCCTAACCCTAAAGCTAAACGTCACCCTAACCCTAACCCTAACCCTAACCCTCACCCTCACCCTAACCCTCACCCTCACCCTCACCCTCACCATAACTCTAACCCTAACTCTAACAATAAAATTAATTCTAACAATAAACCTAACCCTAACCCTAACCCTAATCCTAACATTCACCCTCACTCTAACCCTAATCCTAACCCTAAACTTCACCCTAACCCTAATCCTCACCCTCACTGTTAAACCTAACCCTCAACCTTACCCTCACCCAACCCTAACCCTAAACCTAAACCTTAATCTAACACTATCCCTAACCCTCACCCTAACCTTAACCCTCACCACAACCATAAACCTAACTCTCATCATAACCCTCACCCCAAAACTAACCCTAACCCTCACCATAATCCTAACCCTAACCCTAACTCAAACCCTAAACCTCAACCTAACCCCCACCCTAACCTTAACCCTAAAACTTACCCTAAACCTAATTCTCGACCTAACCCTCCAACTAACCATAAATCTTACCCTAATCCTCACCCTCACACTAACCCTAATCCTAATCCTAACCCTAAACCTCACACTAACCCTAACCCTAACCCTCACCATCACCCTTACCATAACTCTAACCCTAACCCTAACAATAACATTAATTCTAACAATAAACCGAACCTGAACCCTAACCCTAATCCTGACACTCACCCTCAAGCTAACCATAATCCTAAATCTATCCTTAGCCCTAACCCTAATCCTCACCCTCACTGTAACCCTAACCCGCAACCTTACCCTCACCCTCACACTAACCCTAACCCTAAAACTTAATCTGACACTAACACTAACCCTCACCCTCACACTAACCCTCACCCTAACCCTAATCCTAACCCTAATCCTCATCCTTACCCTCACCCTAACCCTAAACTTAACCCTCACCCTAACCCTAAACCTAACCCTAACCCTCACCCTAACCCTAAACCTCACGCTCACCATAACCTAACACTAACCCTCACCCTAACCCTAAACATAACCGAACCATATCTGTCACCCTAAACCTAACCCTAACCCTCACCCTAACCGTAACCCTAACCCTCACCCTCACCCTCAGCCTAACCCTAATCCTAACCCTAATCCTAACCCTAACTCTCACACTCACCATAACCCTTACCCTAAACCTAACCTTTACCCTAACCCTAACCCTAACCCTAAACCTCACCCTAACAATAACCATAACCCACAACCTCACCCTAACCCTAATCTGAACCCTCACACTCAACCTAACCATAACCCTCACCCTCACACTAACCCTTACACTAATCCACAACCTACCCCTAAACAAAACCAGAACCCTAACTCTTACCCTTACCCTAAACGTTACCCTCAACCTAACCCTAACACTAAACCTCATCCTCACCCTAGCATACCCAACCCTAACCCTAATCCTTACCCCCTTCCTAACTCTCCCCCTAACCCTTACCCTAACCCTCACCAAAACCCTAACCCTCACCCTCAACCTCACCCTCAGCCTAACCCTATGCCTAACCATAAAACTAAACCTAACACACACACTCACCCTCACCCTAAACCTCACCCTAACCCTAACCCTCATCCTAACCCTCCCCATATCCCTAAACCTCACCCTAACCCTAAGCCACACCCTCACCCTCAGCCTAATCCTAAGCCTAAACCTAACCCTAACCACCAAACTCACCTTAACCCTAACCCAAAACATCACCCTAACCTTAACCCTCACCCTCAACCTCAGCCTAACCCTAAGCCTATCCCTTTTCCTAACCCTAACACTAACCCTCACCCTCACCCTAACCCTAATCCTACTCCTAACCCTAATCCTAACCCTCACCTTAAGCCTAAGCCTAACATTAATCCTAAACATAACCCTCAGCCTCAGCCTCACCCTAAACCTAACTCTAACACTAAACCTCACCCTGACCCTAAACCTAAACCTCACCCTCACCCTAGCCCTCACCCTAACCCTAATACTAACCCTATCCCTCATCCAAACCCTCCCCCTGACCCTTACCCTAAGCCTCATCCTAACCCTAAACCTCACCAAAAACCTCACCCTAAGCCTAACCCTAAGCCTAACCCTAAAACTAACTCTAACACACACATTCACCCTCACCATTACCCAAAGACTAACCCTAACCCTCACTCTCACCCTCACCCTCTGTGTAACCTTAAGCCTAACCTAACCTTAACCCTCACACTCACCCTAACCCTTACACTAATCCTAATCCTAACCCTAACCCTACCCCTCAACCTCAGCCTCACCTTAACCCTAACTCTAAACATAAACCTAAACCTCACCCTAACCCTAACAGTAACCATAACCCTAAACCTCACCCTAACCCTAACCCGAAAACTTACCCTCACCCTAGGTCTCACCCTAACTCCAATCCTAACCCTATCCCTCATCTTAACCCTCCCCCTAACCCTAACCCTAACCCTCACCCTCACCCTCACCCTCACCCTAAACCTCACCCTTACCCTAACCTTAAAGCTAATACTAGCTGTAACCCTAACCCTCATCCTCAGCTTTACCCTAACACTAAATCTAACCCTAAACCTCACCCTCACCCTAACCCTAACCCTAAGCCTAACCCTAACCCTCACCCTAACCCTCACCCTAAAACTAACCCTTACCCTAATATTAATCCTAACCCTAACCGTAAGCCTCACCCGCAGCCTCTTATTAAACCTAAATCTAACCCTATACCTCACACTCACCCTAACCCTAACCCTAACCCTAAACCTCACCCTAACCCTAACCCTAAACCTAAATCTCACCCTAGCCCTCATCCTAACCCTAATCCTAACACAAACCCACGTCCTAAACCTCCCTATAACCCTAACCCTAACCCTCACCCTCACCCTCACCCTCAGCCTAACCCTAAGCCTAACCCTAACCCTAAACCTAACCCTCACACTCACACTAACACTAAACCTAAACCTAACCCTAAACCTCACCCTCACCATAACCCTCACCCTAAACCTAACACTAACCCTAACCCTAACCCTCACCCTCAACCAAACCCTAACAATAACTCTAAACCTAAACTTCACAATCACACTAATCCTAACCCTATCCCTAACCTTAAACCTCACCCTAACCCTAAACCTAAACCTCACCCTCGACCTAGCCCTTACCCTGACCCTAATCCTAACCCTAAACCTCATCCTAAACCTCCCCTTAACCCTAACCCGCACCCTCAACATCACCGTCAGCCTAAACCTCAGCCTAACCCTAAAGCTGACCCTAACACACAAACTCACCCTCACTCTAACCCTAATCCTATCCCTAATGCTAACCCTAACCCTCCCCCTAACTCTCACGCTAACCCTAACCCTAACACTAACCCTTACCCTAACCCTAAACCTCACACTCGCCCTAACCCTAACAATAACCCTAACCCTAATCCTAAACCTCACCCTAACCCATACCCTCACCGTAACACTTACCTTCACCCTAACACTAACCCTAACCCTAACACTAACCCTCACACAAACCCTAAACCTAACACTAACCCTATACCTCAACCTAACCCTCACCCTCAACTTAACCCTAACACTACCCCAAATTCTGATCCTCCCCCTAACACTCCCCCAACCCTGTATCTAACCCTAAACATCACCCTCACCCTCACCCTAACCCTAACCCTAACCCTAAACCCCAAACTAATCCTAACCCTAACCCTCACCCTCACCCTCAACGCAAACTTAACCCTAACCATAACATTAACAATAACTGAAACCCTAAGCCTAACCCTAAACCTAACTCTAATCCTCACACTCACCCTCACCCTCAGCTTAACCCTAAGCCTAACCCTAAACCTATCCCACACTGTAATAAACCTAACCCTAACCCTAACCCTAATGCTAAACTTGACCCTAAACCTAACCCTAATCTTCAGCCTCACCCTCACCTTAACCCAAACCCTAACCCAAACCCTCACCCTAACTCTAAGCCTAAACCTAAACCTAACCTTCACACTCACCATCACCCTAACCCTAATCCTAAATTAACCCTATCCTTAACCCTACCACTCACCATAACCCTCATCCTAGCCCTCACCCTAACCCTATTCCTAACCCTAAACCTCATCCTAACCCTCACACTCATGCTTGGCCTAAGCCTAAGCCTAAGCCTAAGCCTAACCCTCACCCTAACCCTAACGCTAACACTAACCCTAACCTTAAACTTAACCCGAAGCCTAAATCTCACCCTAACCCTAAATCTAACCCTAAACCTCACCATCACCCTAGCCTTCACACTAACACTAATCATAACCCTCATCCTAACCCTCACCATAACATTAACCATAACCCTCACCCTACCACTCACCCTAACCCTAAACTGGAACCTAACCCTCAACCTAAACCAAACCCGCACCCTCACCGTAACCGTTACCCTAACACTCACCCTAACCCTAAACTTAACCGAACCCTAACTCTCACCCTAAACCTAACCCTAAACCTCACCCTAATTCTAATCCTAAACCTCACCCTCAACCTAGCCCTTGCCCTAACCCTAATCCTAACCCTAACCCTCTTCCTAAACCTCCTCCTAACCCTTACCCTAAACTCACCCACACCCTAACCCTCACCCTCAACCTCACCCTCAGCCTAAACCTAATTCTAACCCTAAACCTAACCTTAACACACACACACTCACCCTTACCCTAACCCTAATCCTAACCCTAACCTCACCCTCACACTCACACTCAGTGTAACTCTAAGCCTAAGCCTAACCCTAACCTTAACCCTCCTACTCACCCTAACCCTTACCCTAATCCTAAACTTAACCCTAACCCTAATCCTCACCCTCAGCCTCACCTTAACCCTAACTCTAACCGTAAACCTCACAACTCACCCTCACCCTAACCCTAACCCTAAACCTCACCCTAACCCTAACTCTAAACATCACTCTCAGCCTAGCCCTCACCCTAACCCTAATCGTAAACCTAACCCTCAACCTAAACTTCCCCATAACCCTAAACCTAACCCTCAACCTCACCCAAACCCTAATCCTCACCCTCACCCTCAGCCTAAACCTAAGCCTAACCCTAACTCTAAACCTAACCCTCACACTCACCCTAACCCTAACCCTAATCCTTATCCTAATCCTAACCCTAACCCTCACCCTCACCCTAACCCTCACCCTTACCCCAACCCTAAACCTAACACTAACTGTAACCCTAACACTCACCCTCTTCTTCAACCTTACCCTAAATATAACCTTAAACCTCATCCTCACCCTCACCCTAACCCCAACCCTAAACCTCACCGTAACCCTAACCCTAAACCTAACCCTCACCCTAGCCCTTACCCTAACCCTAATCCTACCCCTATACTTCATTCAAACCCTCCCCCTAAACTGAATCCTCAGCCTAAACCTAAGCCTAACAATAAACCTAACCCTAACACACACACTCACCCTCAACCTAACCCTAATCCTATCACTAAACCTAACCCTAACACTTACCCTCCCCCTAACCCTCACCCTAACCCTAACCCTTACACTAAACCTAAACCGAACCCTCAACCTAACCTAAACCCTAACCCTAACCCTAACCCTCACCCGAACCATCACCCTCACAGTAATTCAAACCCTAACCCTAACAATAACACTAACACTACCCAAGCCATCAAACCTAACCCTAATTCTCAACCCCACCCTCAACCTCAGCCTAACCCTAAGCCTAACCCTAAACCTAACCCTAACCCTCACACTCACCCAAAACCTTACCCTAATCCTAATCCAAACCCTAACCCTCACCCTCACCCTAACCCTCACCCTAAACCTAACACTAACCCTAACCCGAAACTTCACCCTCAGCCTCACCCTAACCCTAACTCTAACACTAAACCTCACCCTCACAATACCCTTAACCCTAACCCTAACGTTAAAGCTCACCTTCACACTCACCCTAGACCTTACTCTTACCCTAATCCTATACCTAACACTCATCCTAACCCTAACCCTAACCCAAACCCTTAACCTCAACCTCACACTCAGCCTAACACTAAGCCTAACCCTAAACCTAAACCTAACACACAAACTCACCCAGACTCTAACCCTAATCCTATCCTTAACCCTAAACCTCCCCCTAACTCTCACCCTAACCCTAACCCTAACACTAACCCTTAAACTAACCCTCAACCTAAACCACACCCTAACCCTAAATCTAACCCTAAACCTCACCCTCACCCTAACCCTAAATCTAACCCTAACCCAAACCCTAACCCAAACCCCAACCCTAAACCTAACCCATACCCTCACCCTCAGCTGAATCGTAAGCCTAACCCTAACGCTCACACTCATCCTAACCCTAAACCTAAACCTCACCCTAACCGTAACCCTAACCCTCAAACACAGCCTAACCCTAAGCCTATCCCTAACCCTAAACCTAACCCTCACACTCACCCTAACACCAACCTAATCCTACTCATAACCCTAACCCTAACCCTCACCCTCAACCTAACCCTCATCTTAAGCTTAACCCTAACATTAATCCTAACCCTAACCCTCACGCTCAGCCTCACCCTAACACTAACTCTAACACTAAACCTCACCCTGAACCTAACCCTAACCTTAACCCTATGCCTAAACCTCATCCTAGCCCTAACCCTAACCCTCACCCTCACCCTCACCATAAACTTAACCCTAACCCTAACGCTAACAATAACCCTAACCCCAACCCGAACCTCACCCTAAACATAACCCTCACCCTAACCCTAACCCTCACCCTAACACTTACCCTTACCCTAACACTAACCCTAACCCTGACACTAAACCTCACACTAACCCTTACCATCACCTTTAGCCTAAACCTCACCCTAACACTAACCCTAAACCTCACCCTATCCCTAGACCGCACCATAACCCTAACCCTCATCCTCACCCGAAACTTCACACTAACCCTAACACTAATCCTCAATATAACCCTCAACCTTACCCTAACCATAACACTAACCCTCACCCTAACACTAATCCTCGCACCCAACCTCACCCTTAGCCTAACCCTAAGCCTAAGCCTAACCCTAACCCTAAACCTCACACTCACCCTCACCCTAACCCTAATCCTAACCCTAACCCTAACCCTAACCCTAAAACTCAACCAAACCCTCAACCTAACAACCCTAACACTTAACCTAAGCCTAACCCTCGACCTAACACTTCAACTGAACCTAAATCTAACCGTATACCTCACCCTCACCCTAACCCTAATGATAACCCTAACCCCAAACCTCACCCTAACCCTAACACTCATCCTCACCCTCACCCTCACCATAACTCTAACTCTAAGACCAACAATAAGAATAATCCTAACCCTAAACTTTACCCTAACCCTAATGCTAAAACTCAACCTCACCCTAACCCTAACCCTAACCCTAACCCTCACCCTAACCCTAACCCTCACCCTCACCATAACCCTCACCCTCATCCTAAACCTCACCCTAACCCTAACCCTAACCCTAAACCTTACCCTAACACTAACACTAAACCTCACCTTCACCCTAGCCCTCACCCTAACACTAATCGAAAACCTAATCCTTATCATAACCCTCACCCTAACTCTGTCTAAACTTAACCCTAACCCCAACCCTCACTGTAACCATAACACTGACCCTAACACTAACACTAACCATAAACCTAACCCTAAACCTAACCCTAAACCTCAGCCTCACCCTCACCCTAAGCCAAACCCTAACCCTAACCCTCACCCTAACTCTAAGCCTGACCCCAACCCTAATCCTAACCCTCATATTCACCCTCAACCTAACCCTAATCCTAAACCTAACCCCATACCTAACCCTAACCCTCACCCTAACCCTCAGCCTAGCCCTCACCCTTGCACTTATCCTAACCCTCACCCTCACCCTAACCATAACCCTCGCCCTAAACCTAACCCTCACACTAAAACTTACCCTCACCCTAACACTAACCCTAATACTAACACTCACACTAACACTAAACATCACCCTAACCCTAAACCTCACCCTAACACTAACCCTAACCCTCACCCTCACCCTAGCCTTCACCCTAACCCTAACCCTCATCCTCACCATAAACCTCACACTAACCCTAACACTAATCCTCAATCTAACCCTCAACCTCACCCTAGCGCTAAAACTAACCCTCACAATAACCCTAACACTCACACTTACCATAATCCTCACCCTCAGCCTAACCCTCACCTTTACCCTTACAATCACCCCCACGCTAACCCGCACACTAACCCTAACCCTCACGATAACCCTAAATGTACCCCGAAACCTCACCCTCTCCCTAACCCTAACTCTAACCCTAACCCTAACACTAAACCTCAACCTAACCCTAACCCTAACCCTCACCCTCACCCTAACCATAAACCTCACACTAACCCTAACCCACAACGTAACGCTTACCCTCACCCCAACACTAACCCTAACCTTAACACTAACACTCACACTAACCCAAACCCTCACCCTAATCCTAAACCTCACCCTAACCCTAACCCTAAACCTAATCCTCACCCTCACCCTAGCCCTCACTCTAACCCTAATTCTAACCCTCACCCTCACCCTATCCCTAACCCTCATCCTCACCCTAAACCTCACACTAACCCTAACTCTAATCCTCAATCTAACCCTCACCCTAACCCTAACCCTATACCTTACCCTAACCCTAAACCTAACCCTAACCCTCACCCTTATCTTAATCCTAACCCTCAGCCTAAACCTTACCTTTACCCTTACCATCATCCTCACCCTAAACCTCACACTCACCCTAGCCCCTAACTAACTCTAATCCTAACCCTAACCCTCATCCTAACCCTCCCCCTTACCCTAACCCTCACCCTCAACCTCACCCTCAGCCGAACCATTAGCCTAAACCTAAACCTAAACCTAACACACACACTCACCCTCACTCTAACCCTAATACTATCCCTAACCCTAACCCTAACACTAAACCTTCCCCTAACTCTCACCCTAACCCTAAAACTAACCCTTACCATAACCCTCAACCTAAAACTCACCCTAACCCTAACCCTAAACCTAAGCTTTACCCTAACACTAACCCTAATCCTTACCCTCACCCTAGCCCTCATCCTAACCCTATTTATAACCCTAAGCCTCATCCTAACCCTCACACTAACCCTAACCCTAACCCTCATCCTTATCCTAACCCTAATCCTCAACCTAACAAGAAACCTAACCCTCACACTAACCCTAAACCTAAACCTCACCCTAACCCTAAACTTAACCGAACCCTAACTCTCACCCTAACCCTAACCCTAACCCTCCCACTAACAATAACCCTCACCCTCAACCTCATTCTCAGCCTAACCATTAGCCTAAACCTAAACCTAAACCTAACACACACACCCTCACTCTATCCCTAACCCTGATCCTAAACCTAAACCTCCCCCTGACTCTCACCCTAACCATAAAACTAACACTTACCATAACCCTCAACCTAAACCTCACCCTAACCCTAACTCTAACCCTAAAACTCACCGTCACCCTAACCTTGACTCTAGACCTAACCCAAACCCTAAAACTCACCCTAACACTAAGTCTAACCCTAAACTCCGAATTTACCCTCCAACTAAACCTAAATCTAACCATGAATATCACTTTTACCCTAACACTAATCATAACCCTAACCCTAAACCTAACCCTAACACTAACCCTGACACCCTAACCCTCACCTTCACCCTAACCCTAACCCTTACTCTAACCCTAACCCACACCCTCACCCTCAACCTAATCCGGACACTAAAAATAAACCTAACCCTCACACTCACCCTAACCTTAGGCCTAAAACTCATCCTAACCCTATCCATTACCCTCAAAGTCAGCCTAATCCTAAGCATATCCCTAACCCTAACCCTAACCCTAACCCACACACTCAAACTAATACTAACCCTAATCCTACTCCTAACCCTAACCTCAACCTGACCCTCTCCTTAAGCCTAACCCTAACATTAATCCGAACCCTAACCCTCACCCTCAGCTTCACCCTAACCCTAACTCTAACACTAAACCTCACCCTGACCCTAACCCTAACCCTAACCCTATTCCTAAACCTCATCCTAGCCCTAACCCTAAAACTCACCCTCACCCTCACAATAACTGTAACACTAACCCTAATACTAACAATAACCCTAAACCTAACCCTAACCCTAACCCTCACCCTCAAACTCAGCCTCACCCTAACCTTAAATCTAACACTTAACCACAAACTCACCCAAACCCTAATCTTAACCCTAACCCTAAACCTCACCCTACCCTAACCCTAACCATCACCCCAAACCTCACCTTCACCATAACTCTAACCCTAACCCTAACAATAACACTAATCCTAACCCTAAACCTAACCTGAACCCTAACCCTAATTCTAAAACTCAACCTCACCATAACCCTAATCCCAACCCTAACCCTCACCCTCACCATAACCCTATTCCTCATCCTAACCCTCACCCTAACCCTAACTCTAAAACTAAACCTTACCCTAACACTAACCCTAATCCTCACCCTCACCCTAGCCCTCACCCTAACCCTAATCATAACCCTAATCCTCATCCTAACCCTCACACTAACAATAACCCTAACCCTCATCCTTACCCTAACCCTAACCCTCAACCTAACCCTAACCCTAAAGCTCACCCTAAACCTAACCTTAACCCTCACCCTAACCCTAAACTTAACCGAACCCTAACTCTCACCCTAACATTAACCATAGCCCTCACCCTAACCCTAACCCCCAATCTCACCCTCATCCTCGGCCTAACCCTAATGCTAAACCTAACCCTAACCCTAACCCTCAAACTCACCCTAACCCTGACTCTAATCCTAATCCTAACCCTAACCCTAATCCTCAACCTCACCCTAGCCCTCACCCTAACACTATATCTAACACTAACCCTAAACCTAACCCTCAACCTCAGCCTCACCCTTACCCTAACTCTAAACCTAAAACTCACCCTCACCCTAAACCTAACCCTAAACCTAACCCTAATCCTAACCCTAAACCTCACCCTCACCTTAGCCCTCACCCAAACACTAAACCTAACCCAAATCCTAACCCTCACCCTAACACTAACCCTAACCCTCACCCTCACTCTCACACTAACCCTAGTCCTAACCATAATCCTCATCCTAACCCTCCCCCTAAACCTTACCCTAAACCTCACACTAACCCTAACCCTCAACTTCAACCTCACCATTAGCCTAACCCTTTGCCTAAACCTAAACCTCACCCTAACACATTAACTCACCCTCACCATAACCCAAAACCTAACCCTAACCCTCATCCTCACCCTCAACTTAACCATAACTGTAACCCTATACCTCACACTCAACCTAACCCTAACCCTAACCCTAACCCTAAACCTCACCCTAACACTAAACCTAAACCTCAACCTCTCCCTTGCCCTCACCCTTACCCTAATCCTAACCCTAACCCTCATCCTAACCCTCCCCATATCCCTAAACCTAACACTCACCCTAACCCTCACACTCACCCTCAGCCTAAACATAAGCCTAACCCTAAACCTAAACCTAACCCTCACACTCACCTCACCCTAACCCTAACCCTAATCCTAATCCTAAACCTAACCCTAACCCTCACCCTAACAATAAACCACACCCTAAACCTAACCCTAAACCTAACACTAACCCTAACCCTAAACTTGACGCTCAGCCTCACCCTAAACCTAACTCTAACCCTAAGCCTCACCCTAACCCTAACCCTAACCCTAAACTTAAACCTCACCCTCAAACTCAGCCTAGCCCTTACCCTAACCCTAACCCTAACCCTAACCCTAACCCTCATCCTAACCCCCCTCTAACCCTAACCCTCACCCTCAAACTCACCCTCAGCCTAACCCTAAGCCTAACCCTAAACCTAAACCTAACACACATACTCAGCCTCACTCCAACCCTTCTCCTGTCCCTAACCCTAACCCTAACCCTAACCTTCCCTCTAACTCTCACCCTAACAATAACCCAAACACTAACCATTACCATAACCCTCAACCTAAAGCTCACCATAACCCTAAATCTAACCCTAAACCTCACCCTCACCCTAACCCTAAATCTAACCCTAACCCAAACCCTAAACCTCACCATAAGACTAGCCCTAAACCTAACCCACACACTCACCCTCAGCCTAATCCTAAGCCTAACCCTAAACCTAACCCTCACACTCACCCTCAGCCTAATGCTAAGCCTAACCCTGACCCTACCTCTCACACTCACCCTAAACCTAACCCTAAACCTAACCCTCACCCTCAACCTCAGCCTAACCCTAATCGTATCCCTAACCTTAACTCTAACCCTCACACTTACCCTAATACTAACCCTAATGTACTCCTAACCCAAACCCTAACCCTCACCCTCAACCTAACCCTCAACTTAATTATAACCCTAACATTAATACTAACCCTAACCCTCACGCTCAGCCTCACCCTAACCCTAACTCTAACATTAAACCTCACCCTGAACCTAACCCTAACCCCAACCCTATCCTAAACCTTATCCTAGACCTAACCCTAAACCTCACCCTCACCCTCACCATAAACTTAACCCTAACCCTAATGCTAACAAAAACCCTAACCCTAACCATAACCCTCACACTAAACATAACCCTCACCCTAACCCTAACCTTCACCCTAACACTTACCCTCACCTTAACACTAACCCTAACCCTAACACTAAACCTCACACTAACCCTAAGCATCAATGTAATCCTAAACCTCACCCTAACACTAACCCTAAACCTGACCCTATCCCTAGACCTCGCCCTAAACCTAACCCTCATCCTCACCCTAAACTTCACATGAACAATAAAACTAATCCTCAATTTAACCCTCACCCTCACCCTAAACATAACCCTAACCCTCACCCTAACCCTAACCCTCACCCTTACCTTAACCTTCATGCTCAGCCTAACCCTCACATTTACCCTTAACGTCACCCCCACCCTAATACTAACTCTAACCCTAATCCTAACACTAACCCTTACACTTACCCTAACCCTAACCATCACCCTAACCCTAATCCTCACCCCCAACCTCACCCTCAGCCTAACCCTAAGCCTAACCCTAAACCTAAAACTAACACACACATTCTAACACACACATTCACGTTCATTCTAACCCTAATCCTATCCCTAACCCTAACCCTAACCCTCCCCCTAACTCTATATCTAACCCTAAACCTCACCCTCACCCTCACCCAAACCCTAACCCTAACCCTAAACCCCACCCTAACCATAACCATAACCCTCACCCGCACCCTCACCCTCACCGTAACTCTAACCCTAACCCTAACAAGAACACTAAACCTAACTCGAACCATTAACCTAAGCCTAATCCTCACCACCACCCTCACCCTCAGCCTAACCCTAAGCCTAAGCCTAACCCTCACACTAACCCTCATACTCACCCTCACCCTAACCCTAATCCTAAACCAAACCCTATCCCTAAACCTCAACCTAACAATCACCCTCAACCTAACCCTAACACAAACCTGTCCCTAAACCTCAGCCTAATCCTCCGCCTAACCCTAACCCTAACCCTAAACCTCACCCTCAACCTAACTCTAACCCTAACCCTAAACCTCACCCTAAACCTCAATCTAAACCTGAACCTCACCTTCAACCTCACCATTATTCTAAACCTTACCCTAACAATAACACTAACCCTATCCTTAACCCTAACCATAACGCTCACCCTCAGCCTCAACCTCACAGCAAACTTAATCCTAACCATAACACTAACAACAACCCTAACCCTAAGCCTAACCCTAACCCTAACTCTAATCCTCACCCCCACCCTCACCCTCAGCCTAACCCTAAGCCTAACCCTAACCCTAACCCTCAGCATAACCTTAACCCTAACCATAACACTAACACTAACGATAACTCTAAACCTAATCCTAAACCTCACCCTTCCCTACAAATCACTCTAACCCTATTCCTAACCCTAAACCTCATCCTAACCCTCCCCAGAATCCTAAACCTAAACCTCACCCTAACCCTAACACTAAACATAACCCTAAGCCTCAGCCTCACCCTCACCGCAAACTTAACACTAACCATAACACGAACAATAACTATAACCCTAAGCCTAACCCTAACCCTAACTCTAACCCTCACCCCCACGCTCACCCTCAGCCTAACCCTAACCGTAACCCTAAACCTCACCATAACCCTAACGCTAACCCTAATTCTAACACTATCCCTAAACCTAAACCTAACCCTAAACCTAACCCTAATCCTCAGCCTCAACTTCACACTAACCGAAAACCTAACCCTAAAACTCACCCTAATTCTAACCCTAACCCTAACTCTAACCGTCACCCTAACCCTAACCCTAACCACCACCCGAACCCTAATCCTCACCCCCAACCTCGCCCTTAGCCTAACCCTAAGCCTAAGCCTAACCCTAACCCTAAATCTCACATTCACCATCACCCTAACTCTAACCCTAACCCTAACCCTAACACTAAAACTAAACCTAAATCTAACCCTAAACCTAACCCTAATCCTCAGCCTCACCCTCACCTTAACCCAAATCCTACCCCTAACCGTAACACTAAAACTAAGCCTAACCCTATCCCTAACCTTCACACTCACCCTCACCCTAACCCTAATCCTAAACCTTACCCTATCCCTAACCCTACCCCTCACGATAACCCTCATCCTAGCCCTCACCCTAACACTAATCCTAACCCTAAAGCTCATCCTAACCCTCACCCTAACCCTAACCCTAACCCTCACACGCATGCTCGGCCTAAGCCTAAGCCTAAGCCTAAGCCTAAGCCTAAGCCTAACCCTAACCCTCACCCTAACCCTAACGCTAACACTAACCCTAACTCTAACCATAAATCTCACCCTAACCCTAACCCTAAGGCTAAACCTCACCCTAAACCTAACCCTAAACCTCACCTCACCCTAGCCCTCACCCTAACACTAATCATAACCCTCATCCTAACCCTCAACATAACACTAACCATAACCCTCATCCTCACCCTCACCCTAAACCTAATACGAAACCTAACCCTCAACCTAACCTTAACCCTCACCCTCACCATAACCCTTACATAAAAACTCACCCTAAGCCTAAACTTAACCCACACCCTGACTCTCACACTAACCCTAACCCTAGCCCTCACCCTAATCCTAACCCTAAACCTCACCCTCATACGAGCCCTTTCCCTAACCCTAATCCTAAACCTAACCCTGTTCCTAAACCACCCCCTAACCCTTACCCTAACCCTCACCGTAACCCTAACCCTCACCTTCAACCTCACCCTCAGCATAAACCTAAACCTAACCCTAAACCTATCCCTAACACACACACTCACCCTTACCCTAACCTTAATCCTAACCCTAACCCTCAACTTCACCCTCAAACTCAGTGTAACCCTAAGCCCAACCCTATCCCTAAACCTAACCCTCACACTCACCCTAACCCTTACCCGAATCCTAATCCTAACCCTAACCCTAACCCTCACCCTCAGACTCACCTTAACCCTAACTCTAACTCTAAACCTCACCGTCACCCTAACCCTAACCCTAAACCTCACCCTAACCCTAAGGCTAAACATCACTCTCACCCTAGCCCTCACCCTAACACTAATCGTAACCTAACCGTCAGCTTAACACTCCCCATAACCCTAAGCCTAACCCTAACACTCAACTTCACCGTCAACCTCAGCCTAACCTTAAGCGTAACCCTAACCCTAACCCTCACACTCACACTAACCCTAAAACTAATTCTAATCCTAATCCTAACCAAAACCCTCACCCTCACCCTAACCCTCACCCTTACCCCAACATTAAACCCAACACTAACTGTTACCCTAACACTCACCCTCAGCTTCTCCCTAACCTTTCCTCTAACCCTAAACCTCACCCTCACCCTAACCCTAACCCTAACCCTTAACCTCAGCCTAACCCTAACCCTAAACCTCACCCTCACCCTAGCCCTTACCCGAACCCTAATCCTAACCCTCATTCTAACCCTCCCCCTCAACCGAACCCTCAGCCTATCCCTAAGCCTAACCCTAAACCTAACCCTAACACACACACTCACCCTCAACCTAACCCTAATCCTGTCTTTAAACCTAACCCTAACCCTAACCCTCCGCCTAACTCTCCACCTAACCCTAACCCTTACACTAACCCTAAACCTAATCCTCAACCTAACCCAAAACCTAAACCTAAAACTAACACTCACCTTCACCCTCACCAAAACTGTAACCGTAAACCTAACCCTATCAATAAACCTAACCCTAATCCTAACTCTTACCCTAACCGTAACCCTCACCCTAACCCAAACCCTCACCCTAACACTTACCCTCACCCTAACCCTAACCCTAACCCTAACACAAACCCTCACACTAACACTTACCCTAACCCTAAACCTAAACCTCAACTTAACCCTTACCCTCACCCTAACCCTAACACTAACCCTATCCCTAACCCTCACCCTAACCCTATTTCTAACCCTAAAACTCACTCTCAACCTAACCCTAACCCTAACCCTAAAGCCCACCCTACCTGTAACCTTAACCTTCACCCGCACCCTCATCCTCACCGTAAATCTAACCCTAACCCTAAAAATAACACTAACCCTAAACCGAACCATCATCCTCACCCTAATCCTCACCCCCACAGTCACCCTCAGCCTAACCCTAAGACTAACCCTCACCCTAAATTTCATACTCACCTCACCCTAAACCTAATCCTAAACATAACCCTATCCCTAAACCTCAACCTAACCCTCACCCTCACCCTAACCTTACCACTAACCCTAACCCTCAACCTCTCCCTAACCCTAACTCCAACCCTAAACCTCTCTCTGACACTAAACCTAAATCTAACCCTAAATCTCACAGTAAACCTCACCCTAACCATAAACCTCACCATTACCCTCAACCTCAGCGTAACTCTAAGCCTAACACTAACAATAACACTAACCCTAACCCTAACCCTAATCCTAACCCTAACAATAACCGTCACCCTCAGCCTCACACTCAACGCAAATTTGACCCTAAACCTAACCCCAATCCTCATCCCCACCCTCACCTTCAGCCTAACCCTAAGCCTATACCTAACCCTAACCCTAACCCTAACCCTCACTGTAACCCTAATCATAACCTTAAATCTAACCCTAACATTAACCCTAAAGCTAACACTAATCCTCAGCCTCACCCTCACCCTAAACCAAACCCTAACTCTAACCCTCACCCTAACCCTAAGCCTAACCCCAAATCTAGCCCTCACACTCACCCTCTCCCTAACCCTAATACTAAACCTAACGCTTTCCCTAAACCTAACCCTCACCCTATCCCACACCGTAGTCCTATCCCTAACCCTAGTACTAACCCAAAACCTCATTCTAACCCTCACCCTAACGCTAACCCATACCCTCACCCTAACCATAACCCTAACCCTCACCCTCATGCTCAGCCTAAGCCTAAGCATAAGCCTAAGCCTAACCCTAACCATCACCATAACCCTAACACTAACACGAATCCTAACTCTAAACGAAAACCTCATTCTCACCCTAACATTAAATCTAACCCTAACCCTAAACCTCATCCTAACCCTAATCCTAACCCTCACCCTCACCCTCACCGTAACCGTAACCCTAACCCTAACTCTAACAATAACCCTAAACCTAACCCTAACCCTCAACCTAACCATAACCCTCACCCTAACTCTAACCCTCACCCTAACATTTACCCTCACCCTAACCTAACGCTAACCCTACCACTAACCCTAACCATCACCCTAACCCTAAACCTCACCCAAACCCTAGCCCTCACCCAAACCCTAATCCTAACCCTCATCCTAACCCTCACCCTAACACTAACCCTAACCCTCACCCTCACTCTTACCCGAACCCTAATCCTAACCCTAACCCTCATCCTAGCCCTCACCATAACCCTTACCTTAACCCTCACCCTAAACCAAACTTTCACCTCAACCTCACCTTTAGCCTAACACTTAACCTAAACCTAAACCTAACCCTAACACACACACTCACCCTCACCCTAACCCTAATCCTAACCCTAACCCTCAATCTCACACTCACCCTCAGTGTAAACCTAAGCCTAACAATAACCCTAACCCTAATCCTCATCCTCAGCCTCACCCTAACCCTAAATCTATCCCTAAACCTCACCCTCACCCTAATCCTAACCCTAACCCCAACATTAAACCTCACCCTAAACCTAAACATAATCCTCATGCTAACACTCCCCCTAATCCTAACCCTCACCCTAACCTCAAACTCAGCCTAACCCTAAGCCTAACCCTAAACCTAAACCTAACACACACACTCACCCTCATTCTAACCCTAATCCTATCCCTAAACCGAACCCTCCCCCAAACTCTCACCCTATCCCTACCCCTAAAAGTAACCCTTACCCTAACCCTCAACCTAACCCTCACCCTAACCCTAACTCTAAACCTAAAACTCACCCTCACCCTAACCCTAACTTTGACACTAACCCAAACCCTAAACCTCACCCTATCCCTAACTCTAAACCTAAAACTCACCCTCACACTCACAGTAACCATAACCCTCACCCTAACACTAACACTAACCCTAACACTGACCCTCACACTAACACTAACCAAAACCCTACCCCTCCCTCTAACTCTATATCTAACCCTAAACCTCACCCTCAACCTCACCCTAACCCTAACCCTAACCCTAAAACCCAACCTAACCATAACCTAACCCTCACCCGCACCCTCACCCTCACCGTAACTCTAACCCTAAGCTTAACAATAACACTAAACCTAACTCGAACAATTACCCTAAGCCTAATCCTCACCCCCACCCTCACCCTCAGCCTAAACTTATAAGCCTAACCCTCACACTAACCCTCATACTCACCCTCACCCTAACCCTAATCCTAAACCTAACCCTATCCCTAAACCTCAACCTGACTCTCACCCTCACCCTAACCCTAACACTAAACCTATATCTAAACCTCAGCCTAATCATCCGCTTAACCCTAAACCTAACACTAAACCTCACCCTCATCCTAACCCTAACCCTTACCCTAAACCTCAACCTAAACCTCACACTAAACCTGACCCTCATATTCAACCTCACCATTACTCTAACCGTAACCCTAACAATAACACTAACCCTAACCCTAACCCTAACCCTCACCCTCAGCCTCACCCTCATCCTCAACCTAAGTCTAACACTAACACTAACCCTAACCCTAACCCTAACCCTATATCTAACCCTAAACCTCACCCTCACCCTCACCCTCACCCTAACCCTAACCCTAAAACCCACCCTAACAATAACCATAACCCTCACCCACACCCTCACCCTCACCGTAACTCTAACCCTAACCCTAACAAGAACACTAAACCTAACTCGAACCATTACCCTAAGCCTAATCCTCACCACCACCCTCACCCTCAGCCTTACCCTAAGCCTAAGCCTAACCCTCACACTAAACCTCATACTCACCCTCACCCTAACCCTAATCCTAAACCTAACCCTATCCCTAAACCTCAACCTAACCCTCACCCTCACCTTAACCCTAACACTAAACCTATCCCTAAATCTCAGCCTAATCCTCCGCCTAACCATAACCCTAACCCTCAACCTCACCCTCACCCTAACCCTAACCCTAACCCTAACACTAACCCTCACCCTAACCCAAACCCAAAACACCACCCGATCCCTAATCCTCACCCCCACCCTCACTTTAGCCTAACCCTAAGCCTAAGCCTAAGCCTAACCCTAAACCTCACACTCACCCTCACCCTCACCCTAAACTTAACCCTAACCCTAACACTAAAACTAACCCTAAACCTAACCCTAAAACTAACCTTAAATCTCAGCCTCAACCTCACTTTAACCCAAACCCTAACCCTAACCCTCACCCTAACTCTAAGCTTAACACTAACCCTAAAATTCACACTCACCCTCACCCTAAACCTAATCCTAAACCTCACCCTATCCCTAACCCTACCCCTCACCATAACCCTCATCCTAGCCCTCACACTAACACTAATCCTAACCCTAAAGCTCATCCTAACCCTCACCCTAACTAACCCTAACACTCACATGCTTGTTCGGCCTAAGCATAAGCCTAAGCCTAAATCTAAGCCTAACGTCACCCTAACCCTATCCCTAACACTCACAGGCATGCTCGGCCTAAGCCTAAGCCTAAGCCTAAGCCTAACCCTAACCCTAACCCTCACCCTAACCCTAACGCTAACACTAACCCTAACTCTAACCCTAAATCTCACCCTAACCCTAACCCTAACCCAAAAGCTAAACCTCACCCTAAACCTAACCGTAAACATCACCTCACCCTAGCCCTCACCCTAACACTAATCATAACCCTCATCCTAACCCTCAATATAACACTAACCCTAACCCACACCCTAACCCTAACCCAATACGAAACCTAACCCTCAACCTAACCCTAACCCTCACCCTCACCGTAACCCTTACCCTAACACACACCCTAACCCTAAACTTAACCCAAACCCTAACTCTCACCCTAAACCTAACCCTAACCCTCACCCTAATCCTAACCCTAAACCTCACCCTCAACCGAGCCCTTGTCCTAACACTAATCCTAAACCTAACCCTCTTCCTAAACCTCCCCCTAACCTTTACCCTAACCCTCACCCTAACCCTAACCCTCACCCTCAACCTCAACCTCTGCATAACCCTAAACCTATCCCTAAACCTATCCCTAACACACACACTCACCCTTACCCTAACCTTAATCCTAACCCTAACCCTCACCTTCACCCTCAAATTCCGTGTAACCCTAAGCCTAACCCTAACCCTAACCCTAACCCTCACACTCACCCTAATACTTACCCTAATCTTAATCTTAACACTAACCCTAAGTCTAACCCTCGGCCTCACCTTAAGCCTAACTCTAACCCTATACCTCACAATCTCCATAACCCTAACACTAACCCTAACCCTAAACCTCACCCGGACCCGAACCCTAAACCTCACCATCACCCTTGCCCTCATCCTAACCCTAATCCTAACCCTAACCCTCATCCTAACCCTCCCCATAACCCTAACCCTAACCCTCACCCTGGCCCTAACCCTCATTCTCACCTTCACCCTCAGCCTAACCCTAAGCCTTAACCCTAACCCTCAAATTCACTGTAACGCTAAACCTAATCCTAATCCTACCACTAACACTAACCTTCAGCCTCACACTAACCCTCACCCTACACCTAACCCTAAACCTAACACTAACCTTAACCCTGACTCTCACCATCAGCCTCACCCTAACCCTAATTCTAACCCTAAACCTCACCCTCACCCTAATCCTAACCCTAACCCTAACCTTAAACCTCACCCTAAACCTAAACCTAATCTTCATTCTAACCCTCCCCCTAACCCTAACTCTCACCCTAACCTCACCCTCAGCCTAACCCTAAACCTAAACATAACACACACACACTCACCCTCATTCTATCCCTAATCCTAATCCTAAACCTAACCCTCCCCCTAACTCTCACCCTACCCCTATCCCTAAAAGTAACCCTTACCCTAACCCTCAACCTAACCCTCACCCTAACCCTAACTCTGACCCAAACCCAAACCCTAAACCTCACCCTATACCTAACCCTAACCCTAACACTCACTCTCACCCTCACAGTAACCATAACCCTCACCCTAACACTAACACTAACCCTAACACTGACCCTCACACTGACCCTAACCCCAACCATAACCCTCCCCCTAACTCTATATCTAACCCTAAACCTCACCCTCACCCTCACCCTAACCCTAACCCTAACCCTAAACCCCACGCTAAGCATAACCATAACATTCACCCGCACCCTCACCCTCAGCGTAACTCTAACCCTAACCATAACAAGAACACTAAACCTAACTCAAACCATTCCCCTAAGCCTAATCCTCACCACCACCCTCACCCTCAGCCTTACCCTAAGCCTAAGCCTAACCCTCACACTAACCCTCATACTCACCGTCACCCTAACCCTAATCCTAAACCTAACCTTATCCCTAAACCTCAACCTATCCCTCACCCTCACCCTAACCCTAACACTAAACCTATCCCTAAAGCTCAGCCTAATCCTCCGCCTAACCCTAACCCTAACCCTAAACCTCACCCTCACACTAACCCTAACAATAAACCTCAACCTAAACCTCACCCTAAACCTGACCCTCACATTCAAACTCACCATTACTCTAACCGTAACTCTAACAATAACACTAACCCTAAACCTAACCCTCACCCTAACCCTCCCCATAACCCTATATCTAACCCTAAACCTCACCCTCACCATCACCCTAACCCAAACCCTAACCCTAAAACCCACCCTAACCATAACCATAACCCTCACCCTAAACCTCACCCTAAACCTGACCCTCACATTCAACCTCACCATTACTGTAACCGTAACCCTAACAATAACACTAAGCCTAACCCTAACCCTAACCCTAACGATAACCCTCATCCTCAGCCTCACTCTCACAGCAAACTTAATCCTAACCATAACACTAACAATAACGCTAACCCTAACCCTAACCCTAACCCTAACTCTAATCCTCACCCCCTACCTCACCTTCAGCCTAGTCCTAAGCCTACCCTAACACTAATCCTCACCATAACCCTAACCCTAATCCTAACCCTAACACTAACCATAACCCTAAACCTAACCCTAAACCTCACCCTCACCCTAGCAATCACCCTAACCCTATTCCTAACCGTAAACCTCATCCTGTCCCTCCGTATAACCCTAACTCTAAACCTCACGCTAACACTAACCCTAAAAATAACCCTAAGCCTCACCCTCACCGCCAACTTAACCCTAACCATAACACTAACAATAACCATAACCCTAAGCCTTACCCTAACTCTAAATCTATTCCTCACCCCCAAGCTCAACCTCAGCCTAACCCTAACCCTAACCCTAAACCTCACCATTACCCTAACCCTAACACTAACCCAAAACCTAAACCTAACCCTAAACCTAACCGTAATCCTCAGCCTCAACCTCACCCTAACCCAAAACCTAACCATAACCCTCACACTAACTCTAACCCTAACCCTAACACTAACCCTCACCCGAACCCTAACCCTAACCATCACCCTAAACCTAATCCTCACGCCTATGCTCACCATTAACCTAACACTAAGCCTAAACCTAACCCTAACCCGAAAACTCACACTCACCCTCACCCTAACCCTAATCTTAAAACTAACCCTAACCGTAACCCTAAACCTCAATCTAACCCTCAACCTAACCTGAACCCTAACACTTAACCTAAACTAACCCTTGACCTAACCCTCCAACTAAACCTAAATCTAACTATAAACCTCACCCTCACCCTAATCCTAACCGTAACCCTAAACCTCACCCTAACCCTAACACTCACCCTCACCCTCAACATAACTCTAACCCTAACCCCAACAATAAGAGTAATCCAAACCCTAAACCTAACCCTAACCCTAACCCTAACTCTAATGCTCACACTCAACCTCACCCTAACCCTAATCCTAACCCTAACCCTCACCCTAACCCTAACCCTCACCCTCACTGTAACCCTCACCCTCATTCTTACCCTCACCCTAACCCTCACCCTAACCCTAAACCTTACCCTAACACTAACCCTAACCATCACCTTCACCCTAGCCCTCACCCTAACCCTAATCGTAAACCTAATCCTCATCCTGAACCTCACCCTAACTCTAAGCCTAAACCTAACCCTAACCCTAACCCCAACCCTGACTGTAACCCTAACACTGACCCTAACACTAACTCTCACCATAAACCTAACCCTAAACCTAAACCTAATCTTCAGCCTCACCCTAACCCTAACACAAACCCTAACCCTAACCCTCATCCTAACTCTAAGCCTAACCCTAAACCTTAATCGTAACCCTCATATTCACCCTCACCCTAACCCTAATCCTAAACCTGACCCCATACCTAACCCTAACCCTCACCCTAACCCTCTGCCTAGCCATCACCCTTACACTTATCCTAACCCTAACCCTCACCCTAACCATAACCCTAACCCTAAACCTAAACCTCACCCTAAAATTTACCCTCACCCTAACACTAATCCTGAACCTAATAATTACCCTCACACTAACCCTAAAACTCACCCTACCCTAACCTCACCCTAACACTATCCTAACCCTCACCTCACCCTAGCCTTCACCCTAACCTTAACCCTCATCCTCACCATAAACCTCACACTAACCCTAACCCTAATCCTCAATCTAAAACTCACCCTCACCCTCAGCCTAACCCTAAGCCTAACCCTAAACCTAACCCTAACCCTCACACTCACACTAACCAAAACCCTACTCCTAATCCTAAACCTAACCCTCCCCTAACCCTCCCCCTAAACTTAACCCTAACCTAACACTAACCCTAACCCTAACCCTCACCCTCAGCCTCACCCTAACCCTAACTCTAACCCTAAACCTCACCCTAACCCTGAAACTAACCCTAACCTAAACCTCACCCTCAAACTCACCCTAGCCCTTACACTAAGCCTAATCCTAACCCTAACTCTCATCCTAACCCTTCCCCTAAACCTAACCCTCACCCTCAACCTCACTCTCATCCTAACCCTAAGCCTAACCCTAACCTAAACCTAACACACACACTCACCCTCACTCTAACCCTGATGCTGTCCCTACCCTAACCCTAAGGCTAACCCTCCCTCTAACTCTCACCATAACACTAACCCAAACATTAACCCTCAACCTAAACCTCACCCTAACTCTAACTCTATCCCTAAACCTCACCCTCACCCTAAACCTAACTCTAACACTAACCCAAACCCTAAACCTCACCCTAACACTAACCCTAACCCTAAACCACACCCTCACCCTCAGCCTAATCCTAAGCCTAGCCCTAACCCTAACACTCACACTCAACCTAACCCTAACCCTAAACCGCATCCTAACCCAACCCTCACCCTTACCTCAGCCCAATCCTAAGCCTATCCCTAACCTTAACCCTAACCCTCACACTCACCCTAACACTAAACCTAATGTACAACTAACCCAAACCCTAACCCACACCCTCAACCTAACCCTCACCTTAAGCCTAACCCTAACATTAATACTAACCCTAACCCTCACCTCAGCCTCACCCTAACCCTAACTCTAACACTAAACCTCACCCTGAACCAAACCCTAACCATAATCCTATCTCTAAACCTCATCCAAGACCTAATGCTAACCCTCACCCTCACCATAACCTTAACCCTAACCCTAACGCTAACAATAACCCTAACCCTAACCCTAACCCTCACTATAAACATAACCCTCACCCTACCCCTAAACCTCACCCTATCACTTACCCTCACCTTAACACTAAACCTAACACTAAACCTCACACTAACCCTAACCATCAACGTAAACCTTAACCTCACCCTAACACTAACACTAAACCTCACCCTCTCCCTAGACCTCGCCCTAACCCTAACCATCATCCTCACCCTAAACTTCACACTAACCATAACACTAATCCAAAATCTAACCCTCAACCTCACCCTAAACCTAACCCTAACCCTCACCCTAACCGTAACCCTTACCCTTACCTTAACCCTCACCATCAGCCTAACAATCACATTTACACTTACTGTCACCCCCACCCTAACCCTCACTCTAATCCTAACCCTCACCCTAACCAAAAATCTACCCCTAAACCTCACCCTCACCTTAACCCTCACTCTAACCCTAACCCTAACACAATCCCTTACCCTAACCCTAACCCTAACCATCACTCTAAACCTAATCCTCACCCCCAAACTCACCCTCAGCCTAACCCTAAGCCTAAGCCTAACTCTAACCCTAAACCTCACACTCACAATCACCCTATCCCTAATCCTAACCCTAACCCTAACCCTAACCCTAACCCTAAATCTCAACCTAACCCTCAACCTAACCTTAACCCTAACACTTAGCCTAACTCTAACCCTCGACCTAACACTCCAAGTAAAACTAAATCTAACCATAAAACACACCCTCCCACTAACCCTAATCCTAACCCTAACCATAAACCTCACCCTAACCCTAACACTCACCCTCACCCTCACCCTCACCATAACTCTAACCCTAACCTAACAATAACAGTAATCCTAACGGTAAACCTAACCCTAACACCAACCCTAATGCTAACACTCAAACTCAACCTAACCCTAATCCTAACCCTAATCCTCACCCTAACCCTCAGCCGAACCCTAAGTCTAACCCTAAACCTAACCTTCACACTCACACTAACCCAAACCCTAATCCTAATCCTAAACCTAACCCTAACCCTCACCCTCACACTAACCCTCACCCTAAACTCTAACCCTAAACCTTACCCTCACCCTAACCATAACCCTAACCTTAAACCTCACCCTCACACTCACCCTAGCCCTTACCCTAACCCTAATCCTAAATCTAACCCTCATCGAAACCCTCCCCGTAACCCAAACCCTCAACCTCAACCTCACCATCAGCCTAACCCTAAGACTAACACTAAACCTAAACCTAACAAACACACTCACCCTCACGCTAACCCTAATCCTATCCCTAACCCTAACCCTAAGCCTAACCCTCCCCCTAACTCTCACCCTAACCATAACCCTAACACTGACCCTTACCCTAACCCTCAACCTAAAACTCACCCTAAACCTAACTAACCCTAACCTTCACCATCACCCTAACGCTAAATCTAAACCTAAATCAAACCCTAAGCCTAACCCTAACCCTAACCCTCACACTCACCCTAACACTAACCCTAATTCCATTCCTAACCCTAACTCTAACCCTCTCCCTCAACCTAACCATCATCTTAAGCCTACCCCTAACATTAATCCTAACCATAACCCTCACACTCAGCTTCAACCTAACCCTAACTCTAACACTAAACCTCAACCTGACCCTAAACCTAAACATAACCCTATCCCTAACCCTCATACTAGCCCTAACCCTATCCCTCACACTCACCCTCACCATAACCTTAACCCTAACCCTAACACTAACAATAACCCTATCCCTAACCCTCATCCTCACCCTAAACATAACCCTCAACCTAACCCTAACCCTCACCCTAACACTTCCCCTTCCCCTAACACTAACCGTAACCCCAACACTAAACCTCACACTAACCCTAACCATCAACTTAACCCTACACCGCACCCTAACACTAACCCTAAACCTCACCCTCTCCCTAGACGTCGCCCTAACCCTAACCGTCATCCTCACCCTAAACTTCACACTAAACCTAACACTAATCCTCAATCTAACCCTCATCCTCATCCTAAACCTTACCCTAACCCTCACCCTAACCCTAACCCTCAACCTTACCTTAACCCTCACCCTTACCGTAACCCTCACGCTGAGCCTAACCCTAAAATTTACCCTTAACCTCAACCCCACCCTAACCTTCACTCTAAACCTAACACTCACCCTAACCCTAACTCTACCCTAAACGTCACCCTCACCCTAACCCTAACTCTAACCCTAACCCTAACACTAACCCTCACCCTAACACTAAACCTAACCATAACCCTAACCCTAATCTTCAACACCACCCTCACCCTTAGCCTAACCGTAAGCCTAAGCCTAATTCTAACCCTAAACCTCACACTCACCCTCACCCTAACTCTAATCCTAACCCTAACCCTATCCCTAAACCTCAACCTAACCCTCAACCTAAACTTAACCCTAACACTTACCCTAAACCTAACCCTCTACCTAATCTTCCAACTAAATCTAAATCTCATCATAAACCTCACTATCACCCTAACCCTAATCCTAACCCTAAACCTAAACCTCACCCTAAATCTAACACTCACCCTCACCCTCACCATAACTCTAAACCTAACCCTAACAATAAAAGTAATCCTAATCCTAAACCTAAGCCTAACACTAACCCTAACCCTAATGCTAAAACTCAAACTCAGCCTAACCCTAATCCTAACCCTAAACCTCACCCTAAACCTAACCCTCATCCTAACCCTAAACCTAACCCTATCCCTAAACCTAAACCTTACCCTAACACTAACGCTAATCCTCACCTTCACCCTAGCCCTCACCCTAACCCTAATAGTAAACCTAATTCTCATCCTAACCCTCACCATAACTCTAAGCCTAAACCTAACCCTAAGCCTAACCCCAACCCTCATTGTAACCCTAACATTGACCCTAACACTAACACTCACCATAAACCTAACCCTAAACCTAACCCTAAACCTAACCCTAATCCTCAGCCTCACCCTCACCCTAACCCAAACCCTAACACTAGCCCTCATCCTAACTCTAAGCCTAACCCTAACCCTCACCCTAACCCTCAGCCTAGCCCTCACCCTTACATTATCCTAACCCTAAACCTCACCTAAACCATAACCCTCATCATAAACCTAACCCTAACCCTAAAATTTACCCTCACCCTAACACTAAACCTAACCCTAATACTAACACTCACACTAACCCTAAACATCACCCTAACCCTAAACCTCAACCTAACCCTAACCCTCACCCTCAAACTCACCCTTAGCCTAACTCTTAGCCTAAACATAAACCTAACCCTAACACACACACTCACTGTCACCCTAAACCTAAACCTAAACCTAATCCTCACCCTTACCCTGAGTGTAACCATGAGACTAACCCTAACACTAACCCTCACACTCACCCTAAACCTTACCCTAATCCTAATCCTAACCCTAACCCTAAGCCTCACCCTCAGCCTCATGTTAACTCTAACTCAAACCCTATACCTCACACTCACCCCAAACAAAACCCTAACCCTAAACCTCACCCTAACACTAACCCTAAACCTCAACCTCACCCTAACCATCAGCCTAACCGTAATCCTAACCCTAACCCTCATTCTAACCCTCCACATACCCTAAACCTAACCCTCAAACTAACACTAACACTCACCCTCACCCTCACCCTCAGCCTAAACCTAAGCCTAACCATAAACCTAAACCTAACCCTCACTCTCACCCTAACCCTAAACCTAATCCTAATTCTAACCCTAACCCCAATCCTCAGCCTCACCCTAACCCTCACCCTAAACCTAACCCTAAACCTAACGCTAACACTAACCCTAACCCTCACCCTCAGCCTCACCTAACCCTAACACTAACCCTTAACCTCAACCTCACATGAACCCTAATCCTAACCCTAACCCTCACTCCAACCCTAACCCTCACCCTCACCGTAACACTAACCCTCATCCTAACCCTCACCCTAAACCTAACCCTAACCCTAAACCTTACCCTAACAATAACCCTAATCCTCACCCTCATCCTAGCCCTCACCCTAACGCTAATCATAACCCTAATCCGCATCCTAACCCTCACAGTAACCCTAACCCTAACCCTCATCTTTACCCTAACCCTAAACCTCAACCTAACCCTAACCCTAAATCTCACCCTAACCCTAACCCTAACCCTCACACTAACCCTAAACTTAACCGAACCCTAACTCTCACCCTAACCCTAACCCTAACCCTCACCCTAACCCTAACCCTCACACTCACCCTAATCCTCATCCTATCCCTAATCCTAAACCTAACCCTATCCCTAACCCTCACACTCACCCTAACCCTGACTCTAATCCTAATCCTAACACTAATGCTAATGCTCATGCTCATCCTAACCCTCACCGAAACACTAACTGTAACACTAACCCTAAACCTATCCCTCAATCTCAGCCTCACCCGTACCCTAACTCTAACCCTAAAACTCATCCTCAACCTAAACCTAAACCTAAAACGAACACTAACCCTAACCCTAAACCTCACCCTCACCCCAGCCCTCACCCTAACACTAATCCTAACCCACATCCTAACCCTCACCCTAACACCATCCCTAACCCTCACCCTCACTCTCATCCTAACCCTAATCCTAACCCTAACCTTCATCCTAACCCTCCCCCTAAACCTTACCCTAAACCTCACACTAACACTAACCCTCAACTTCAACCTCACCATTAGCCTAAACCTTAGCCTAAACCTAAACCTAACCCTAACACACCCACTCACCCTCACCCTAACCCAAATCCTAACCCTAACCCACACCCTCACCCTCACCCTCAGTGTAAACCTAAGCAAACCCTAACCCTAAACCACACACTCACACTAACATTTTCCATAATCGTAATCCTAAACCTAACCCAAAGCCTCACACTCAGCCTCACCTTAACCCTAACTCAAACCCTAAACCTCACACTCACCCTAAACCTAACCCTAACCCTAACCCTAAACATCACCCTAACACTAACCCTAAACCTCAACCTCTCCCTCGGCCTCACCCTAACCCTAATCATAACCCTAATCCTCATCCTAACCCTCCCCATGTCCCTAACCCTAACACTCACCCTAACCCTCACACTCACCCTCAGCCTAAACCTAAACCTAACCCTAACCCTCACACTCATCCTAACCCTAACCGTAATCCTAATACTAAACCTAACCCTAACCCTCACCCTCACCCTAACCCTCACCGTAAACCTAACCCTCAACCTCACCCTCACCCTCACCCTCAACCTCAGCCTAAACCTCACCCTACCCCTAACCATAACCCTAACCCTCACCCTCACCCTCATCCTCACCCCAACCCTAAACCTAACCCTAACCCTCACCCCATCCCTAACCCTCACCCTATCACTAACTCTCACCCTCACCCTCACCCTAATCCTATCCTTAACTCTAATACTAACCCTCAAGCTCACCATAACCCTCACCAAAAAACTTACCCTCAACCTCACCCTAAGCGTAACCCGAAACCTCACAGTAACCCTAACATCCACCCTAACACTAAACCTCAACTTAACCCTCAATCTCACCCTAATTCTCAACCTAACCTTACCTTAAGCCTTACCTAAACTAAACCCTCAACCTCACTCTCACCCTAAACCTCACCCTCACCCTAGCTCACACCCTAACCCTAACCCTAAACCTAACCCTCACACTAAACCTCACACTACCCCTAAACCTTACCCTAAGCCTAACGCTCATCCTAACCCTAACCCTAACCCTAACTGTCACCCTAAACCTACCCCTAAACCTAACCCTCACTCTAACCCTAAACCTCAACCTCAACCTCAAGCTCACCCTCACCCTCAGCCTAAAGCTAGTGCTACCCTAATCCTAACCCTCACTCTAAAACTAAATCTAACCCTAAACCAAACTCTCCCCCTTCCCCTCACCCTCACTCTAATTCTCACTCTAACCCTAACCCTCACCCCCAACCTCACTCTCACCCTCAGCCTAACCCTAGTCCTTACCTTAATCCTAAAACTCAACCTACCCCTGACCCTAACCCTAACCCTCACCCTAACCCTCACCCTCACCATAGTCCACACCCTAACCCTAACCCTAAACCTAACCCTCACACTAACCCTAACCCTAACCCTCACCCTAAACATTATCCTAACCGTAAACCTAAAACTAACCTTCACCCTAACTGAACCCTAACCCTAACCATAACCTAACCCTAACCCTCACACTAACCCTAACCCTAACCCTCAGCCTAACGCTCATCCTAACCCTAACCCTAACCCTAACCATAAATCTCAACCTAACCCTCATGCTAACCCTAACTCTAACACTAACCCTAAACCTGACCTTCAATTTCACCCCCCCATAACCCTAACTCTAACCCTAAACCTCACCCTCACATTAACCCTAATCCTAACACAAACCGTAAACCTCACCCTAACTCTCACCCTAACCCTCACCCTAAACATCACCTTAACCTTAACCCACACCCTAACCCTAACCATAACCCTCACCCTAACGATAATCTCAGCTTAACCCTAACCCTGAAGTAAACGACACCCTCAACCTCACCCTCACCCTAGCCCTCACCCTCACCCTAGCCCTCACACTCACCCTAACCCTAACACTAAACATCAACCTCATCCTCACCCTCACCCTCAGCCTAAGCCTAACCCTAACCTAATCCTACCCCTCAACCTCACCCTCATCCTCAACCGAACCCTAACCCTAACAATAAATTTAACCCTCACCCTAACACTAAACCTCAACCTCACCCTAAACCTAATCCTAACCCTAACTCTAATCCTAACCCTCACCCTCACCCTAACTCTAACCCTAACCCTCACACTAACCCGAACCCTCACCCTAACTTTAACACTAACCCTAACCCTTACCCTCACAATCACCCTAAATCTAACCCTTACCCTCACCCTAACCCTAACCCTAACAGTACCCCTAAACCTAAACCTAGTCCTCACACTAACCCTATCTGTCACCCACACCTTATCCCGAACCCTCACCCGAACCCTCACACTAACCCTAACCCTAAACCTAACCTTAACACTCCCACTAAACCTAATCCTCACCCTAACTATAACCCTACACATCAGCCTAAACCTCACCCTAACCCAAACCCTAACCCTAATCCTCACCCTATCCCTAAACCTATCCTTAACCCTCACACTCACCCTAGCCCTCACCCTAACCCTACCCCAAACCCTAACCCTAATTCTAAACCTAATTCTCACCCTATCCCTAACCCTTATCCTAACCCTCACACTCACCCTAGCCCTCACCCGAACCTCACCCTAACCCTATCCCTAACCCTAAACCTCACCCTCACCCTAACCAAAACCCTAACCTTCACCCTAACCCCAATCCTAACCCTGACCCTAAACTTAACCCTAAAAGTCACACTAACCCTAACCCTCACCCTAACGCTAACCCTACCCCACAGCCTAACCCTCATCCTAAATCTAACACTAACCCTATCCCTCATGCTAACCCTACCCTAACATTAAACCTAACCCTCACCCTAACGCTAACCCTCACCCTCACCCTCACACTCACACTCACCCTCAGTCTAACCCTAACCCTAATCCTAAACCTAACCCTCATCCACACTCTCACCATAACTCCAACCAGAACCATAACCATAACGCTCCCACTACCCCTCCACCTCACCGAACCCTCACTCTCACCCTAACGCTCACCCTCACCCTAACCCTAACCCTAACACTAACCCTCACCCTAACCCTAAGCCTCACCCTCACCCTCAACCTCACACTCACCCTAACCCTAACCCTCACCATCACCCTAACCCTAACCCTAACTATAACACTCACACTAACCCTAAACCTAACCCTCCCCCTCACCCGAACCTTCACCCTCATCCTCACCCTAAACATCACCCTAACAATAACCCTCACCCTAATCCTAACCCTAACGCTCACCCTAACCCTAACGCTCACCTTAACCCTCAACCTCATCCAAATTCTCACCGTAATCTTACCCTAACCCTTACCTAAACTAAACCCTCACCCTCACCCTAAACCTAAACCTCACCCTCACCCTAAAGCTAACCCTAACCCTAACCCTCACACTCACCCTCACCCTCACCTCACCACAACCCTATCCCAGACCCTCAACCTAAAGCTAATCCTAACACTTGCCCTCACCCTAATCCTCACCCTAACCTTAACCTTAAACCTAATCCTCACCCACATGCTCACCCTAACACTAACACTAAAACTATCCCTCACCCTCAGTCTAACCCTCACCCTAACGCTTACTCTCACCCTAAACCTAATCCTCACACTAACTCTAAACCTAAATATAACCCTAACCCTAACCCTCACCTTAATCCTGACCCTGATCTTAACCCTCAGCCTATGTCTAACACTAAACCTAAATCTCACCCTCACCTAATGCTCACCATCACCCTAAACCTCACCCTAAACCTAACCCTCAACCACACCCTAAATCTCACCCTCATCCTTACTCTCACCCTAAGCCGAAACCTAACCCTAACCCTAATCCTAAACCTAAACGTCACCCTCGCCCGAAAACTAACACTAACTGTAAACTTCACCCTCACCATCATACTAACACTAATCCTAAACCTAACCCTCACACTCACCCTAAACCTAGCCCTCATCCTCACTGTCACCCTCACCCTTACCCTAAACGCAAACTTAACCATCATCCTAACCCTAACCCTAACCCTAACCTACACCCTAAATCTAACCCTAACCCTAAACCTCACCCTCACCCTAACCTTCACCCTCACATGAAACCTCAATCTCACCCTAACCCTCACCCTCACCCTAAACATCACCCTAACCCTAACCCTCACCCTAACCCTAAACATAACCCTCACCTTCACCCTAACCTTAACAATAACCCTAACCCTCACCCTTAAACTCACGCTAACCCTAACCCTCACTCTTACCCTAAACCTCATCCTAAAACTTAATCTTACCCTAAACCTAACACAAACCCTAACCTTCACACTAAAACTAACCCTCACCCTCACACTAACCCTAACCCTATCCCTCACCGTAACCCTAACCATCACCCTAAACCTAACCCTAACCCTCATCCTCACCATAGCCCTCACACTTACCATAATCCTAACCATTACCCTAACCCGAACCATAAACGCTAACCCTCACCTTCACCCTCACCCTAACCCTAAACATAACCCTCACCTTCACCCTAACCCTAACAATAACCCTAACCCTCACCCTTAAACTCACGCTAACCCTAACCCTCACTCTTACCCTAAACCTCATCCTAAAACTTAATCTTACCCTAAACCTAACACAAACCCTAACCCTCACACTAAAACTAACCCTCACCCTCACACTAACCCTAACCCTATCCCTCACCGTAACCCTAACCATCACCCTAAACCTAACCCTAACCCTCATCCTCACCATAGCCCTCACACTTACCATAATCCTAACCCTTACCCTAACCCGAACCATAAACGCTAACCCTCACCCTCACCCTCACCCTAACCCTAAACATAACCCTCACCTTCACCCTAACCCTAACAATAACCCTAACCCTCACCCTTAAACTCACGCTAACCCTAACCCTCACTCTTACCCTAAACCTCATCCTAAAACTTAATCTTACCCTAAACCTAACACAAACCCTAACCCTCACACTAAAACTAACCCTCACCCTCACACTAACCCTAACCCTATCCCTCACCGTAACCCTAACCATCACCCTAAACCTAACCCTAACCCTCATCCTCACCATAGCCCTCACACTTACCATAATCCTAACCCTTACCCTAACCCGAACCATAAACCCTAACCCTCACCCTCACCCTCACCCTAAACCTAAACCTAAACCTACTCCTCACGCTCACCCTAACCCTAACCCTAATCCTCACCTTAACACTCACTCTAATCCTATCCTGATCCTAACCCTCACTCTAAAGCTAACACTAAACCTAAACCTCACCCTCACCCTGACCCTCACCATCACCCTAACCTTCACCCAAACCCGAACCCTCACCTCAACCTAATCTTCACTCTCACCCTAACCCTAAACCTAAAACTAAACCTCTCCCTAACCCTCACCCTCACCCTCACCCTCACCTTAAGCCTAACCCTAAACCTAATCATAAACCGAACCCTCAACTTCACCCTAAACCTAACCGTAACCATCACCCTCACACTCACCATTACCCTAACACCAACCCTAACCCTTACCCTAACCCTCATCCTAACCCTAACCCTAACCCTAACAATAACCCTCACCTAACCCTAACCCTAACAATAACCCTATCCCTCACCATAACACTTATCCTCACACTTACTCTAAACCTAACCCTAAACCTCACCCTAACCCTGACCCTATCCCTCACCCTAATCCTAACCCTAACCCACAGCCTAAACCTAACCCTAACCCTCACCCTCACACTAACCCTCATCCACACCCTAATCCTCAACCTCACCCGAACCATCACCCTCACCCTTACACTCACCCTCACCCTAAACATCACCCTAAACCTAACCCTCACCCTAACGCTAAACATAACCCTCACCTTCACCCCAACTGTAATCCTAACTCTAATACGAACCCTCACTCTGACCCTCACCCTCACACTCACGCTAAACCTAAACCTCACTCTCACTCTAACCCTCACTGTAACCCTTAACCTTACCCTAACACTAACCGTAACCCTAACCCACTCCCTCACACTAAACCTAAACCTCACCCTCACCCTAACCCTAACCCTCACACTACCCCTCACACTAACAATTACCCTCACCCTAACCAAACCCTAACCCTCACACTCACCCTAGCACTCACCCTTACACTAATCCTATCCCTAACCCTAACCCTATCCTTAAAACTAACCCTCACCCTCACCCTCATCCTGACCCTCATCCAAACCCTAACCCTAACCCTAACCCTAACCCTCACCTTCACCCTCACCCTAACCCTAACACTAACTCTAATTCAAACCCTAACCCTCACTCACACCCTAAACCTCACCCTAATCCTTAGCCTCCCCCTCACCCTAACCAGAACCCACACCTTAACCTTAACCTCACCCTACCCCTAAACCTAACCCTCACCCTCACAATCACCCTAAAACTAGCCCTCTCCCTCATCCTCACCCTAACCCTAAACCTAATGCTAACCCTAACCCTCATCCTCACCTGAACCCTAACCCTACCCCTCACTCTAACACAAACCCTAACCCTAATGCTAACCCTGAGCCTCACCCTCACCCTAACCCTCACCCTAATCCTTACCCTCACCCTCTCCCTCACCCTTACCTTAAACCTACCCATCAGCCTAACACTCACCTTAAACCTTAATCTCAGTATAAACCTAACACTAACCCTAATCCTGACACTAACCCTAAACCTAAACCTAACACTAATCCTCACTTTAACTGTCAACCAAATCCAAACATTGACCCTAACCCTCGCCCTAACGCTAACACTAAACCTAAACCTCACCCTCTCTAACCCTCACTGTCACCCTAACCCTCAACGTCACCCTAACCCTCACCGTAATCCTAACCCTCACCCTAAACCTCACCCTAACCCTTACACTCACCATAAAATTAACCCTAATCCATACCCTAACCCGAACCCGAACCCGAAACCTCACCCTCACACTCACCCTAACTGTAACCCTAACACTCACCCCAACCATAAACCTCATCCTAACCCTAACCGGAACTCTAACCCTATACCTCTCCCTAACCCTAAGGCTAAACCTTACACTAACTCTTACACTCATCCTAATCCTCACCCTAACCCTTTTCCTCACACTAATCCTAATCCTAACCCTCACACTAATCCTAACCCTCAACCTAACCCACACCGTCACCCTAACCCTCACCCTAACCCTAACCCTCACCTACAACCTAACCCTCACCCTCACCCTCACTCTCACCCTCAGCCTAACCCTAACCCTAATCCTAACCCTAACCCTCAGCCTAACTCTAACCCTAACCCTCACCTTAACCCTAACCCTCACCTTCAACCTCACCCTCAGCCTAATCCTCACCCTAAACCTAACCGTAACCCTTTCCTAACTTAAAACCCCACCCTCACCCTAACCCTCACCCTAACCCTCGCCCTCAGCCTAGCCCTCACTCTAAGCCTAACCCTAACCCAACCCTCAGCATCAACCTCATCCTCAACCTCAGCCTCACCTTAACACTAAACCTAATCCTATACTTAACCATCACCCTCACCCTCACTCTAACCCTAACCATAAACCTAATGCTAACACTAAACATCACCCTCACCTTAACCCTAATCCTAACCCTCAACCTAATCCTAACACTAACCCTAATGCTACACCTAACCCTAACCATCACACTAAGACTAATGCTAACCCTAATACTCAACCTCACCCTAAACCTCACCCTAAATCTTACCCTCATCCTAACCCTCACCCTAACCCTAAACCTTAACCAAACCCTCACCCAAACTCTCACCCTAACCCTTACACTAACCCTATCCCTCACCCTAACCCTAAGCCTCACCCTAACCCTCACCCTCAACCTAACCCTAATGCTAACCCGAACCCAAACCCTTACCCTAACCCTCACCCTAACCCTAACCCTCACCCTCAAAATAACTCTCACTATAACCCTTACCCTCACCCTAACCCTAAGCCTAACATTAACACTAAAACTCACCCTAAACCTCACCCTAACATCAACCCTCAAACTCACCCTAACCCTCACCCTAACCCTTGCCCTCACCCTAACCGTAACCCTAACCCTAAGCCTCACACTAACCCTAACTCTAACCCTCAGCCTAACCCTCATCCTAACCCTAACCCTAACCCTAAACCTAACCCTCATCCTCAGCCTCACCCTAACCATAACCCTAACTCTAATCTTCATGCTAACCCTCACCCTCATTCTCACCCTAATCCAAACCCTAACCATAACCCTGACAATAACACTAACCCTAAACCTAAACCTAAACCTCACCCTCACCCTCACCCTCACCCTCACCCTAACCGGAACCCTAATCCTAACTCTCACCCTCAACCTCACCCTCAACCTCACCCTGACCCTCAAACTCACCCTCACCCTAACCCTCTGTCTAACACTAACACTCACCCTAACCCTCACCCTCACCCTCAACCTCACCCTCTCGCTCAGCCTAACCCTTACACTAACCCTAATCCTAACCCTAAGCCTTACCCTCACCCTAAACCTAATCCTAACCGTCACACTCACACTCACCCTCACCCTAACCCTAACCCTCACGCTGAACCTCACTCTCACCCTAACCCTCACTGACACCCTAAAAATCAACCTAACCCTAACCCTCACCCTAACCCTATCCCTAAGCCTCACACTCACCCTAACCTTAACCCTAACCCTAACCCTAACCCTAACCCTAACCCTGCCCCTTACCCTAACCCTCATCCTAACCCTAACCCTAACCCTAACCTTCACCCTAACACTAACCCTAACGGTATCCCTAACCCTCAAAAACTCACTAACCCTGAACCTCAACCTCATCCTATGGCTAACGCTAACCCTAATCCTAACCTTCACCCTCACCCTCACTCTCACTGTAACTCTAACCCCCACCCTAACCGAAAACCTCACCCTCACCCTCACCCTAACCCACACCCTCACCCTCACCCTAACCCTAACACTAAACCCTCACCCTAAGTCTCACCCTAACCCTAATGCTAACCCTAACCTTAACCTTCACCCTAACCCTAACCCTCACCCGCCTCACTCTCACATTCACCCTCACCCTAAACATCACCCTAACCATAAGCCTCACCCTAAACCTAACCCTAAGAGTCACCCTAACCCTAACCCTCAACCTCACCTTCACACTCACCCTAACCCTCACCCTCACCGTAGCCCTCACCCTAAACATAAACCTAACCTTAACCCAGACACTAAGCCTCACCCTCACCCTCAAACTAACCCTAACCATAACCCTAACCCTCACCCTAACCTTAACCCGAATCCTAAATCTAACCCTCACTGTCACCATCACCTTCAACCTAACCCTCAACCTCAAACTCACCTTCACCCTAACACTCAAACTAACCCAAACCCTCACTGTAACCCTAAACTTCTCCCTAAACATAACCCTACCCCTCATCCTAACCCGAACCCTAAACCTAACCCTCACCCTAACCCTAATCCTAAATCTCACCCTCTCGCTAACCCTCAATGTCACCCTATCCCTCACCCTAAACCTAACCCTAACCCACACAAGAACCCTCAACCTCACCCAAACCCTCCCCCTCACCCGAACCCGAATAATCACCTTTACCCTTAGCCTCACCCTAACCCTCACCCTAACCTTAACACTCAACCTAAGCCTCACTCTCACCCTAATCCTCACCCTAACCCTAACCCTAACCCTTACCTAACCAAAACCCTCACCCTCACCGTCACACTCACTCTAACCCTCACACTCACCATAGCCTTCACCCTAAACCTAAACCTCACCCTAACCATAACCCTAAGCCTCACCCTCACCCTCACCCTAACCCTAACCATAACCCTAACGCTAATCCTAAATCTAACCCTCAACATCACCCTCATCCTAAATCTAACCATAAACCTAACCCTAAACCAGAACCTCACCCTCACACTAAACCTAATCCTCACCCTATCCCTAACCCTAACCCTAACCTACACCCTAACCCTCACCCTCAACCTAACCCTAATGTTAACCCGAACCCAAACCCTCACCCTAACGCTCACCCTAAACCTTACCCTAACCCTAACCCTAACGCTCACCCTCACAATAACTCTCACTATAACTCTTACCCTCACCCTAACCCTAACCCTTACATTAATCCTAAAACTCACCCTAAACCTCACCTTAACCCTAACCCTCAAACTCAATCTAACCCTCACCCTAAACCTTACTCTCACCATAACCGTAACCGTAACCCTCACACTAACCCTAACTCTAACCCTCATCCTATCCCTCATCCTAAACCTAACCCCAAACCTAATCCTAACCCTAACCCTCACCCTCACCCTCACCCTAACCCTAACCCTAACCCTAACCCTAACCTCACCTTCACCCTAAACTTAACCCTAACCATCACCCTCACACTCACCCTTATGCTAACCCCAACCCTAAGCCTTACCCTAACCCTAACCCTCACCCTAAACCTAACCCTAACCATAACCCTCACCGTCACCCTCATTCTAACCCTAATCCTAACCCTAATCCTACCCGTCACCCTAACTATAAACCTTACACTAACCCTAACTCTAACCCTAAACCTCACGCTAACCCTAACCCTAACCCTCACCATCACCCTAACCCTCACCCTCACCGTAACCCTAACACTTGCCCTATACATAAACCTCAGCCATAACCTAACCCTCACCCTAACCCTAACCCTAAAGCTCACCCTAACCCTCACCCTCCTTCTCACCCTCACCCTAACCCTCACCCTCACCCTGATCCTCACACTAAAACTAACCCTAATCCTAACCCTAAGCCTCACCCTAACCCTCACCCTATCCTTAACCATAATTATAATCCTAATCCTAACTCTAACCCTCCTGCCACCCTCACTATAATTCTAACCCAAACCCTAACCCTCACCCTCACTCTCACCTAACTCTAACCCTAACCCTAATCTTAATTCTAACCCTCACCATCACCCTAACCCTAAATGTAACCCTAACCCTAATCCTAACTCAGACCCTCATCCTCACACTAACCCTAACCCTCACCCTCACCCTAACACTAAACCTAACACTCAACCCTCACCCTAAGCCTCACCCTAACCCTAATGCTAATCCTAACCCTCACCCTCATCCTAGTGCTCAACCTAACCGTAACTCTAACCCTAAAACTAAAACTTCACCTTCACCCTCAACCTCACCCTCAACCTCAGCCTAAACCTAACCCTAACTCTAATACTAACCCTAAACCTAACCCTAACCCTTTCTCTAACCCTAAACCTAGCCCTCACTCTCACTCATACCCTCAACCTCAGCTAACTGTAACCCTAACCCTAATCCTAAACCTAACCCTCACACTCACATTCACCCTAACCCTAACCCAAACCCTCACCCTCGCCCTAAGGCTAACCCTAACCCTCACCTCACCCACACCGTAAACCTTAACCTCACCCTAACCCTAACCCTAACCCTAACCCTAAAACTACCCCTCAGGCTAACCCTAACCTTCATGCTCAACCCAACCCTGTGCTAACACAAATGCTCATTCTCAACCTAAGCCTTAGCCTAAACCTTACCCTCACAATAACCTATCCCTCACCCTCTCCCTAACCCTCACCCTACCCCTTCTCACCCTAAGCCAAACCCTAACCCTAGCCCTAAACTTCACCCTAATCCTCACCCTAACCATCACCCTAACCCTAACCCTAACCCTCAACCTAACCCTCACCCTAAGCCTAAACCTAACCCTAACACTCACCCTCAACCTGAATGTCAATAAAACCCTTACCCTCACGCTAATCCTAACCATAACCCTAACCCTAACCCTCACCGTAACCCTAACCCTCACCCGCACCCTCACTCTCACCTTCACCGTCACACTAAACATCACCCTAACCCTAACCCTAACCCTAACCCTAACCCTAACACTCACCCTAACCATAACACTCAACTTAAACCTCACCCCCACCCTAATCCTCACCCTAAATCTAACCTCAACCTTTCCTAAACAAAAACATCACCCTCACCCTAAACCTAACCCTAACCTAAAACTTCACACTCACACTCACCCTCAGCCTCAGCCTCACCCTAACACTAAACCTAATCCTAACCCTAAACCTGACCCTTACCCTCACTCTAACCCTAACACTAACCTGCACCCTAACCCCAACCCTAACAATCATCCTAACCCTAACCCCAATGCTAACCCTAACGCTCACCCTTAACCTAACCCTGACCCTAACCCTTACACTTAACCTAACCCTCACTCTCACCCTAACCCTAACCCTTACCCTCACCATTACCCTATCCCTCACCATCAAACTAACCCTCACCCTAATCCTTACGCTCAACCTAACCCTCACCCAACCCTAACAAGAACCCTAACCCCCATCCTAACCCTCACCCTAACACTAACGCTAACCCTAACCCTCAGTCTCAACCTAACACTCACCCTAAACCTTATCCTCACACTAACCCAAACCCTAATCATAACCCTCACAGTAAGCCTAACCCTCATCCTAACCCTAAACCTAACTCTCACCCTAACCTTCACCCTAACCCTAAACATAACCCTAACCCTCAACCTAACCCTAACCCTCACCCTCACCCTAATCCTCACCCTAAACCTAACCCTAACCCTAACCCTCACTGTCACCCTGCCACTCACCCTCACCCTCACACTAAACCTCATGCTCAACCTCACCCTCACCCTAACCCTCACCGTCTACCTAAACACCACCCTAACCCTAACCCTCACACTAACCCTAAACTTAACCTAACCTTAAACTTAAACCTAACCCTTACCCTAACCCTAACCCTAAGCCTAACCCTCACCCTAACACTAACCCTAACCCTAAGCCTCACCCTAACCCTTACCCTAACCCTAACCCTTACCATAACCGTAACCCTAATCCTAACCCTTACCCTAAACCTTATTCTAACCTAAACCCTCACCCTAATCCTCACCCTAACCCTTATCCTCAAAATAACCCTAACCTTAATCCTCAGCATCACCCTCACCCTAACCCTAAACCTAAAACTAACGCTCAACCTAAACCTAACCCTTACCCTAACCCTAAAACTAACACTCACACTAACCCTCACCCTAACCCTAACACTAACCCTCACCCTCACCCTCACCCTCACCCTAACCCAAACCCTAACCCTAACTCTCACCCTAAACCTAACCCGAATCCTAACCCTAACCCTCACCATCACCATCACCCTCACCCTAACCATCAACCTCAAACTCACCTTCACCCTAACCCTCAAACTAACACTAACCTTCACCCTAACCCTAACCCTCTCCCTAACCCTAAACCTACACCTCATCCTAAGCCTCACCCTAAACCTAACCCTCACCCTAACCTTAATCCTCACCCTCACCGTCAACCTAATCCTCACCCTAAACTTAACCCTAGCCGACACCCGAACCCTGAACCTCACCTGAACCCTCACGCTCACCCTCACCCTAAACCTCAACCTAAACCTCAGCCTCATGCTAACCCTCACCCTAACCATAACCCTCAACCTAAACCTCACCCTCACCCTAATCCTCACCCTAACCCTAACCCTAACCCTTACCTAACCAAAACCCTCAACCTCACCCTCACACTCATCCTAACCCTCATCCTCATCGTAGACCTCACCCTAAACCTAAACCTCACCCTAAACCTAACCCTAACCCTCATCCTAAACCTAAACCTAAGCCTCACCCTAACCCTAATCCTAACTCTAACCCTAACCTTCACCCTAAATCAATCCCTTACACTAACCCTAACCCTAACCCTAAAACTCACCCTAACCCTAAACCCTAACCCTAACCCTCACTCTCACCCTAACCCTAACCCTAAACCTAACCCTCAACATAACCCTAACCCTTACCCTTGCCTTAACCGTCACCCTAATCCTAACATTCACCCTAACCCTAACCCTACCCCTTACACTAACCCTCATCCTAACCCTAACCCTAACCCTAACCCTCACCCTAACACTAAACCTAACCATACCCATAACCCTCAAAAACACCCTAACCCTAATGCAAACCCAAACCCTAAACCTCACCCTAACCCTAACCCTAAACCTCACACTAACCCTAACCATCTCTCTAACCCTAAACTTCATCCTATCCCTGACCCTCACCCTAATCCTCACCCTAACCCTAATCTTGACCGTTACCTAACCGAAACGTTCACCCTCACTCTCACCCTCACCCAAACCCTCAACCTCACATTAGACCTCACCATAAACCTTACCCTAAACCTAACAATAACCCTCACACTAACCCTCACCGTCACCCTAAACGTAACCCTAAGCCTTACCCTTACCCTAACCCTAACCCTAACTCTAACCCTCATACTAACCCTAACCCTCATCCTAGTCCTAAATCTCACCCTCACCCTAAACCTCACCCTAATCCTTACCCTCACCCTAACACTAACACTAACTCTAACTCTCAAACTAACCCTAACCCACATCCTAAACCTCACTCTAAAACTTACCCACAACCTAGCCCTAACCCTAACCCTAACCTTAACCCTAATATTAACCCTAACCCTCACCCTAACCCTCAACCTAATCCTAACCCGAACTCTAACCCTAACTATCACATTAAAGCTCACCCTTACCCTAAACCTCAACCTCAACCTAACCCTCACCTTAACCCTTACCCTCAACCTCACCCTAACTCTCACACTAACCCTAACACTCACCCTAAACCTAAAGCTAAACCTAACCCTGACCCTAACCCTAATGCTCACCCTAACCCTCACCCTCACCCTAACCCTCACCCTAACACTTACCCTCACCTTAATTCAAACCCTAAACCTAACCCTACCCCTCACACTAAACCTACAGCTCACCCTAACACTAAACCTAACATTCTCCCTACCCTAACCCTAACCCTCACCCTAATCCTCACCTTAACACTTACATTAACCCTAAACCTAACCCTAACCCTAATCATCACCATATCACTAACACTAAAGCTAACCCTCACCCTCACCCAAACCCTCACCATAACCCTCAACCTAACCCCAACACTCAACCTAACCCTAACACTTACCCTAACCCAAACCCTCACGCTCAACCTAACCCTAACCCTAAACCTAACCATACAACTAACCAAAACCCTCAGCCTAAACCTCACCCTAACCCTAACCCTAAACCTACCCCTCACCCTACCCCTCACCCTAACCCAAACCCTAAACATCACCCTAACCCTAACCCTCACCCTCACCCTCACCATCAACGTAACCATAAACATAACCCTACACCAAAAAATAACCCTAATCCTAACCCTTATCCTAACCCTCACCTTCACCCACACCCTAACCCTAGCCCTCACCCTTAACCTAACCCTCACCCTCAACTTAACCCTAATCCTAACCGTAAAATTTATGCTCACCCTAACACTAACCCTAATACTAAAACTAAGCGTTACACTAACCCTAATCCTCAGCCTAACCCTAACCCTCACCCTAACCCTATCCCTAACCCTAACCCTCACCCTCACCCTAGCCCTCACCCTAACCCTAATCCTAATCCTAACCCTCACCCTAAACCTAACCCTCACCCAGATTCCAAACCTCAATCTCACCGTCACTCTAACCCTAACCCCAAACCTAACACTCACCCTAACCCTCACCCTTAATGTAAACCTAAACCTAACCCTCACCCTAACCCACACCCTTACCATAATCCTTACACTCACCCTAACCCTCACACTTACCCTTACCCTCACACTCTACCTAACCCTCACCCTAACCCTAATTCTCACCCTAACCTTACCCTAACCCTCACAATAACCCTCACACTAATGATAATGCTAACCCTAACACTCACCCTGACCCTAACCCTCACTCTAACCCTTAACATCAACCTAAACCTAAACCTATCCCTAACCCTCAACTTAATCTTTATCCTCAACCTAACACTAAGGCTAACCCTAACACTAAACCTCACACTAAACCTAAACCTCACCCTAGCCCTCATCCTAACCCTAATCCTAACCCTAACCCTCACCCTAAATCTAACCCTCAACCTAACCCTAACCCTCATCCTCACCTAACCCTCACCCTAAACCTAAACCTAACCCTCACCCTAACCTTCACCTTAACCCTAACCCTTACAATAAAACTAAGCCTAATCCTAAACCTAATCCTTACCCTAACCCACACCCTCACCCTCAGCCTCACCCTAACCCTAACTCTAAACCTAAACCTCACACTCAACCTAACCCTAATTCAAACCCTAACCCTAACCCTAAACCTCACCCTAACCATAACCCTCACCCTCACCCTCACTGTAACCCTAACCCGAAACCTAACAATAACCCTAAAACTAAACCTAACCCTCACCCTAACCATGACTCTCACCCTAAACCTAACACTCACCCTAACACTTACCCTCAAGCTTACCCTAAACCTAACTCTAACACTAACCCAAACAGTAACCCTAACTCTCACCCTAACCCTAAACCTCACCCGACCCCTAACCCTCACCCTTACCCTAGCCCTCACCCTAACCCTAATTCAAACCCTAACCCTCACCCTAACCCTAACCCTCATCCTCACCCTAAACCTCACACTAAACATAACCATAATCCTCAATATAACCCTCACCCTCACCCTAACCCTCACCATAACCCTTATCCTAACCCTCACACTAATGGTAACCCTCACCCTGAGGGGAACACTCACACTCAGCCTAACCCTCACTTTAACTCTTACCATCTCGCTCACCCTAACCCTCACCCTAACCCTAACCCTCATCCTAACACTCACCCTAACTCTAATCCTATCCATCAACCTAACACTAACCCTCACCCTCACCCTCACCCTCAGCCTAACCCTAAGCCTAAGCCTGAGCCTAACCCTAATCCTCACCCTCACCCTAGCCCTCACCCTAAAACTAATCCTAACCCTAATCCTCATCCTAACCCTCATCCTAACCCAAACACTAACCATAACCCAAAACCTATTCCTCACCCCCAAACTAACCCTCAGCCTAACCCTACCCCTAACCCTCAACCTAACCCTAACCCTCACCCATACAGTAACCCTAACCCTAACCCTCACCCTAACCCTAAAACTAACCCAAACCCTAAACCTCACACTAAACCTAACCCTAAACCTGACCCTCAACCTCAGCCTCACCCTCACCACAAACTTAACCCAAACCAAAACACTAACAATAACCCGAATTTTAACACTATCCCTAAAAGTAATCCTCACCCCCACCCTCAGCCTCAGCCTAACCCTAAGCCTAACCTAGGCCTAACCCTAACCCTCACCGTAAACCTAACCCTAACCCTAACCCTAATCCTAAACCTAACCCTAATAATCAGCCACACCCTCACCCTAACCCACACCCTAGCCCTAACCGTCACCCTAACCAAAAGTCTAAACCTAACCCTAAACCTAATGCTCACACTCACACTCACCCTAACCCTAATCCTAAACATAACCCTATCCTTAACCCTAACCCTCACCCTAACACTCACCATAGCCCTCACCCTAACACTAATCCTAACCCTCACCCTAAGCCTAAACCTAACCCTCACCCTAAACCTAACCCTAACACTAATCCTAACTCTAACCCTAAAGCTCACCCTCACCCAAACCCTAACCGTAACTCTAAACCAAACCCTAAACCTAAACCTCATCCTAACCCCAACCCTAAACCTCAACCTCACCCTAGCCCTAACCCTAACTCTAACCCAAAACCTAAACCTAAACCTCATCCTAACCCCAACCCTAAACCTCACACTTACCTTCACCGAACTGTAACCCTAACCCTAACAATAACCCTAACCCTAACACTCACCCTAACCCTAACACTAACACTCACACTAACCCTAACCATCACCCTAACCCTAAACCTCACCCTAACACTAACCTTAACCCTCACCTTCTTCCTAGCCCTCACCCTAAGCCTAACCCTTATCCTCACCCTAAACCTCACACTAACCCTAACACTAATCCTCAATCTAACCCTGACCCTCACCCTAACACTTACCCTAACCCTCACCCTAACACTAACCCTCACCCTTACCGTAACCCTCACCCTTGGCCTAACACTCACCTTTACCCTGACCGTCACCCCCACCCTAAACTTCAACCTGACCCTAAACCTCACCCTAAACCTCACGCTAAACATAATTTTACCCCTAAACCTCACCCTCACACTAACCCTAATTCTAACCATAACCCTAACACTTAAGCTCACCCTAACCTTAACCATCCCCCTCACCCTCACAGTAACCGAAACCCTAACACTAACCCTAACAATAACCCTCACCCTAAACCTAACCCTCAACCTAAAACTTATCCTCACCCTAACACTAAACCTAACCCTAACACTAACCCTCACACTAACCCTAGCCCTCACCATAATCCTAAACCTCACTCTAACCCTAACCCAACCCTAACCCTGACCCTCACCCTGACGCTAATTCTAACCCTCACACTCACCCTAAACCTAATCCTCATCCTCACCCTAAACCTCACACTAACCATAACCCTAATCCTCAATCTAACCCTCACCCTAACCATAACCCAAAACCTTACCCTAACCCTCACCCTAACCTGAACCCTCACCCTTATCTTAACACTCACCCTCAGCCTAACCCTAATACTAATCCTCACCCTAAACCTCACACTAAACCTAACATTAATCCTCAATATAAGCCTCACCCTAACCATAAACCGAACCTTTACCCTAAACCTCACCCTAACCCTAACCCTAACACTAACCCTAACTCTAACCCTAACCCTAACCCTAAATCTCATCCTAAACCTAAACCTAACACTCACCCTCACCGAAACTGTAACCGTAACCCTAACAATAAACATATCCCTAACCCTCAGCCTAACCATAACCCTCACCGTAACCCAAAGCTTCACCATAACAATTACCCTCACACTAACACTAACCCTAAACCTAACACTAACCCTCAAACTAACCCTAACCCTAACCCTAACCCTAAACCTCAACCTAACCCTCACTCTCACCCTTACCCTAACAATAACACTAACCCTAATCCTAACCATCAACCTAAACCCAATCCTAAACCTAACCCTCACCCTCAGCCTAACCCTAAGTCTCAGCGTAACCCTAAGTCTAAACCTAACCCTGACCCTATCCCTCACACTCACCCTCACCCAAACCCTAAACCTAAACCTAACTCTATCCCTAAACCTCAACCTAACCCTCACCCTCACCCTGACATTAACACTAACCCTAACCCTAAACCTCACCTTAACCCTCCCCCTAACCCTAACTCTAACCCTAAACTTCACCCATACCCTAACCCTAATCCTAACCCAAACCCTAAACCTAACCCTAAACCTCAACCTACCCTAACCCTCACCCTCACCCTCAACCTAACCGTAACTCTAACCCTAACCCTAACAATAACACTAACCCTAACCCTAAACCTAACCATAACCCTCATCCTCAGCCTCACCTTCTCGGCAAACTTAACCCTAACCATAGCACTAACGATAAACCTAAAACTAAACCTAACCCTAATCCTCACCCCCACCCTCACCCTCAGCCTAACCCTAAGCCTAACCCTAACCCTAAACTTCACTGTAACCCTAACCCTAACCCTAACCCTAAACCTAACCCTAACCCTAACCCTAAACCTAACCCTATTCCTCAGCCTCACCCTCACCCTAACCCAAACTATAAACCAAATCCTCACGCTAACCGTAAGCCTAAACCTAAACCTAACCCTAACCCTCACCCTCACCCTCACCCTAACCCTAATCCTAAACCTATCCCTATCACTAACCCTAAACCTCAACCTAACCCTCACCCTAGCCCTCATCCTAAACCTAACCCTAACCCTCACCCTCACCCTAGCCCTCAGCCCTCACCCTAACCCTAATTCTAACCCTCATCGTCACCCTAACACTAACCCTCATCCTCACCCTAAACCTCACACTAACCCTAAACTGAATCCTCAATCTAACCCAAACCCTAACCATAACCCTAACCCTAAACCTTAACCTAACCCTAAACTTAACCAAACACTCACACTTATCTTAACCCTCACCCTCAGCCTAAATCTCACCTTTACCCTTACAATCATAATCACCTTAACCCTCACCCTAACACTAAATCTCATGCTAACCCTCACCCTAACCGTAAACCTACCCAGGACCATAACCCTAACGCTCACCCTCAAACTCATGCGCAGCCTAAACCTAAGCCTAAGCCTTAGCCTAACCCTCACCCTCACCCTAGCCCTCACCCTAATCCTAATCCGAACCATAAACCATATTCGATTCCTCACCATAACCCAAACCCTAACCATCACCCTAACCCTAATCATCACCCAAACTCACCCTCAGCCTAACCCTAAGCCTAAGCCTAACCCTAACCCTAACCCTCACACTCACCCTCACCCTAAGCTTTATCCCAACCCTAACACTAACCCTATACCTAAGCCTCAACCTAACCCTCACCCTAACCTTAACCCTAACACTAACCCTAATCCTAACCCTCGAAATAACCCTGCCCCTAAACTTAAATCTAAACCTAAACCTCACCCTCACCCTAACCCTATTCCTAACCCTATCCATAACCCTAACACTCTCCCTAACTCTCAACCTAAACCTAACCCTAAAACTAATCCTAACCCTAATCCTCAATCTAAACCTCTCGCTAACCCTAAGTCTAACCCTAAACCTCACCCTCACCCAAAACCTAACTCTGACCCTCACCCAAACCCTAAACCTCACACTAACCGTAACCCTGACCTTCACCCTCACCCTCACCGCAACCCAAACGCTAAACCTAAACCTAACAGTAACCCTAACACTAATCCTAACCCTCACCCTAACCATAAACCTCACCCTAACCCAAACCATCACCCTAACACTTACCCTCACCCTAAAACTAACCCTAACCCTAACACTAACCATCACACTAATCCTAACCCTAACCTAACCCTAAACCTCAACCTAACCCTCACCCTCACTCTAATCCTAACACTGACCCTCACCCTAACCCTCACCCTAGCCCTCCCCCTAAACCTATATCTAATCCTAAAACTCACCCTCACACTAACATTAACCTTAACCCTAACCCTAAACCCCAAACTAACCCTAATCCTAACACTCAACCTCACCCTCACCCTCACGTTAACTCTAACCCTAACCCTAACAATAACAATAACCCTAACCCTAACCCTAAACCTAACCCTAATCCTCAGCCTTACCCTCACCCTAAAACTAACCCTAACTCTAACGCTCACCCTAACCTTAAGCCTAACCTAACCCTCAACCTAACCCTCACACTCACCCTCACCCTAACCCTAATCCTAAACCTAACACTATCCCTATCCCTAACCCTCACCCTAGCCTTTAGCCTAACCCTAATCCTATCCCTAAACCTCATGGTAACCCTCACCCTCACCCTAACCCTAACCGTCACCCTAACCCTAACCCTAACCCTCACCGTCATGCTCATCCTAAGCCTAAGCCTAAGCCTAACCCGAACCCTAACCCTCACCTTAACCCTAACCCTAACACTAACCCTAACATTATCCGTAAACCTCACTCTCACCCTAATCCTAACTTTAACCCTAACCCTAAACCGAAACTTCTTCCTAACCCTAACACTCACCCTCACCGTAACCGTAACCCTAAACCTAACCCTAAGAATAAGCCTAACCCTAATCCTCACCCTTACCATAACCCTCACCATAACACTAACCCTCACCCTAACACTTACCCTCACCCTAACACTAAACCTACACATAACACAAACACTCACACTAACCCTAACCAACACGCTAAACCTTAACCTCACCCTAATCCTAACCCTAACCCTCATCCTAACACTAACCCTCATCCTCACCATAAACCTCACACTAACCGAACACTAATCCTCAATCTAACCATTACTCTCATCCTAACCCTAACCCTAACCCTCACTCTAAACCTAACCCTCACCCTAAAACTTACCCTAACCCTAACTCTAACCCAAAGCCTCACACTCACCTTAACCTAACCCTCACACTAATCCTCACACTACCTTAACTCTACTCCTAAACCTCACCCTAACCCTAACCCTCATGCTCACCCTCTCCCTCAGCGAAACCCTAAACCTAACCCTAACCCTAAACCTAAACTTGACCCTAACCCTAACCCTCATTCTCACCCTCTCCCTCAGCGAAACCCTAAGCCTAACCAGAACCCTAACTCTAACCCTCACACTAACACTAAACCTTACCCTACTCCTAATCCAAACCCTAAGCCTAACCCTCACCCTCACAATAACACTCACCCTATCCCTAACTCTAACACTAACCCTCACCTAAAACTCACCCTAACCGTCGCCCTAACCCTAACTCTAACCCTAAACCTCACCCTCACCCTAACCCTAACGCTAAACCTCACCCGAACCCTAACCCTCACCCTCACCCACAACCTCACCGCAACTCTAACACTAAACCTAACAATAACACTAACCCTCGACCAAACCCTAACCCTAAAAATAACCCTAACCCTAACCCTCATGCTCATCCTCTCCCTCAGCGAAACCCTAAGCCTAATCCTAACCCTAAACCTAGACCTCATACTATCCCTAACCCTAATAATAACCCTAACCCTAACCTTAAACATACCCCAACCCTACCCCTAACACTAACACTAAACCTAACCCTAACCCTAACCATAACCATAACCCTCACCCTAATCCTAACATTACCCTAACACTAACCCTAATCCTCAACCTCAACCTAGCCCTCACCCTAACCCTAACCCTCATCTTCACCCTAAACCTCACACTAACCCTAACACTAATCCACAATCTAACCCTCACCCTCACCCTAACACTAACCCTTATCTTTACCATAACCCTCACCCTAGGCCTAACACTCATCTTTAAACTTGCGGTCACCTACAACTTAACCCTCACCCTAACCCTAACCCTCACCCTAACCCTCACCCTAACCCTAACTCAACCCCTAAACCTCACCCTAACCCTAACCCTAACTCTAACCTTAACCTTAACACTAAAAACCTCTCCCTAAACTTAACCCTAAACCTCATCATCACCATAACCATAACCCTAACCCTAACCCTAACAATAACCCTAACCCTAACCCTAATCCTAACCCTCACAATCACCCTCACCTTAATCCTAACCCTAACCCTCACCCTAACCCTAACCCTCACCCTTCTGTAAACCTAAGCCTCACCCTAACCATAATCCTGACCCTAACCCTCATCATAACCCTCCCAATAAACCTAACCCTAACCCTCAACCTAAACCTTAACCCTCTCCCTCACCATCACCCTCAGCCTAACCCTTAGCCTAACACTAAACCTAAACCTAACCCTCACCCTCATCCTAACTCTAAATCTAACCCTAACCCTAACCATCACCCTTACCCTCCCCCTAAACATATATCTAACACTAAACCTCACCCTCACCCTAACCCTAACCCTAACCTTAAACCCCACCCTAACACTAACGCTAACCCTCAGCCCCACCCTTATCTTCACTGTAACAATAACCCTAACCCTAACAATAACACTAACCCTAACCGTAATCATCACCCTAACCTTAATCCTTACACCCACACTCAAGCTCAGCCAAAACCTAAGCCTAAGCCTAACCCTCATCCTAACCCTCACACTCACATTCACCCTAACCCTAATCCTAAACCTAACCCTATCCCTAAACCTCAACCTAACCCTCACCCTCACCCTAAACCTAACACTAACCCTAGCCCTCAACCTCACCCTAATCCTCCCCCCTAAGCCTAACTCTATCCCTAAACCTCACCCTCGCCCTAACCCTAACCCTAACCCTAAACTTAAACCTCACCTTAACCTTAATCCTCACCTTCACACTCAACCTCACCGTAACGCTTACCCTAACCCTAACAATAAGACTAACCCTAACACTAACCCTAAACCAAACCCGAACCATAACCCTCACCCTCCACCTCACCCTCACTGCAAATTTAACCATAACCATAACACTAACAATAACCCTAAACCTAACCCTCACCCTAACCCTAACGCTAACCCTAACCCTCAAACTAACCCTCACCCTAACCCTAATCCTAACTCTAACCTTAACCCTAACCCTAAACCTCAACCTAACCCTCACCTTAAACTATACCCTAACACTAAACCTAACCCTAACCCTAACCCTGGACCTAACCTCCCACTAACCCTAAATATAACCCTGAAACTAACCCTCACTCTAACCCAAATCCTAACCCTAACCCTCAACCTAACCCTAACCCTCAACCTCACCGTAACTCTAACCATCATCATAACCCTCACCCAAATTCTAACCCTAACCCTAAACCTCACCCAAACTCTAACCCTAAAACTCACCCTCACCCTAGTCCTCACCCTAACCCTAATCCTAATCCTAATCCTCATCCTAACCCTCACCCTAACCCTAACCATAACCCTCACCCTAATCCTAAGCCTAACCCTAATCCTCAACCTAACCCTAACCCTCACACTCACCATAACCCTAACCCTAACATTCACCCTAACCATAAATTTAACCCGAACACTATCACCCAAACCCTAACCCTAACCCTCACCCTCACCCTCATCCTCACCATCAGCCTAACCCTAAGCCTAAACCTAACCCTAACCCTCAAACTCACCCTAACCCTTACCCTAATCCTAATCCTAACACTAAGCCTAACCCTCAACCTCACTCTAACCCTCACTGTAACCCTAACTCTAACACCAACCCTAACCCTAACGCTCCTCCTCAGCCTCACCCTAACCCTAACCCTAACACTAAACCTCACACTAACCCTAACCCTAACCTCACCCTAACCCTAAGTCTAACCCTAACCCTAAAACTAAAAACCTCACCTTACCCCTAACCCTAACCCTCACCTACACCCTCTCAGTAACCGTAACCCTAACGCTAAACCTAACAATAACCCTAACCCTAACCCTAATCCTAACCCTCACCCTGAACCTTAACCTAATCTTAACCCTAACCCTCACCCTAACCCTAACCCTCACCCTTACCGTAACCCTAACCCTCATCCTAACCCTCACCCTAACCCTAAAACTCACCCTAACACTAACCCTAAAACACAACCTCACACTATCCCTCAACCTAGCCCTCACCCTAACCCTAATCCTCACCCTAATCCTCACCCTAACCCTCATCCTAACCCTAACCCTCAACCTAAACCTCACCCTCACCCTAAACTTAACCTGAACACTAACTCTCACCCTAACCTTAGCCCTAACACTAACCCTAACCCAAACCCTTAACCTCAACTTAACCCTCCCCCTAACCCTAAATTTAACCCTAAAACTAACCCTCACCCTAACGAAAATCCTAAACCTAACCCTCACCCTAACCCTAACCCTCACCCTTACCGTAACCCTAACCCTCATCCTAATCCTCACCCTAAACCTAAACCTCACCCTAACACTAACCCTAACCCTCACCCTCACCCTAGCCCTCACCCTAACCCTAATCCTAACGCTAATCCTCATGCTAAACCTCATCCTAACACTAACCCTAACCCAAACCCTAACCCTCAACCTAACCCTAAACCTCACGCTCAACGTAACCCTAACCCTCACCCTCACCCGCACCCTAAACTTAACATGAACACTAACTCTCACCCTAACTCTCACCCTCACCCTCAGTGTAACCCTAAGACTAACACTAAACCTAACCCTAACACTCACACTCACCCTAAACCTTAAACTAATAATATGCCTAACCCTAACACTAACCCTCACCCTCAGCCTCAACTTAACCCTAACCTTAACCGAAACCTCACCCACACCCCAACCCTAACCCTAATCCTAACACTAAACCTCAGCCAAACCCTAACCCTAAACCACACCCTCACCATAGCCCTCACCCTAACCCTAATCCTAAACATCACCCTCACCCTAGACCTCACCCTAACCCTAATCCTATCCCTACCCTCAATCTAACCCTCACCATAATCCTAACACTAACACTCACCCTAACCCTAAACCTCACCCTCAACCTAAACCTAAGCCTAACCCTAAGCCTAACCCTAACTTATCCCTAACCCTCACACTCACCCGCACACTCACCCTCACCAAAAGTCTAAACTTAAACATAACCCTAACCCTAAACCTCACCCTAACCCTAACTCTCACCCTAACCCTAACCCTCACCTTAAACTTCCCCATAAACCTATATCTACCCCTAAAACTCACCCTCACCCTACCCTAACCCTAACCCTAACCCAAACCCCACCCTAACCCTAACCCTAACCCTCACCCTCAACTTCAAGGTAACTCTAACCCTAACCCAAACAATAACACTAATCTTAACCCTAATCCTCATCCCCACCATCACCCTCAGCCTAACCCTAACACTAACCCTAACCCTCACCGTAACCCTAACCCTAACCCAAACCCTAACACTAACCCTAACCCTAAACCAAACCCTAAACCTAACCCTAATCCTCACCCTCACCCTCACTCTAACCCAAACCCTAAACCTAACCTTCCCCTATCCCTAAGCTTAACCCTAACACTAACGCTAATGCTCACACTCACTCACCCTAACCCAAATCCTAAACCTAACCCTATCCCTAAGCTTAAAACTCAACCTAACCCTCAACCTAGCCCTCACACTAAACCTAATCCTAACTCTCACCCTTATCTTAACCCTCACCCTCAGCCTAAACCTCACCTTTACTCTTACCATCATCCTCAACCTAACCCTCACCCTAAAACTAAACCTCATCTTAACACTCACCCTAACCATAAACCTAACCATCACCCTAATCCTAACCCTCACCCTCACCCTAACCCTCACCCTAACCTTAACCCTAACCCTAAACCTCACCCTAACACTAACCCTAACCATCACCCTAACCCTAAAACTCACCCTAAAACTAACCCTAAACCTCAACCTCACCCTATCCCTATCCCTAACCCTAAACCTCATACTCACCCTAAACCTCACAATAACCCTAACACTAATCCTCAATCTAAACCTCACCCTCACCCTAACCCTAACCCTAACCATCACCCTAACACTAACACTAACCCTTACCTTAATCCTTACCTTCAGCCTTAACCTCAACTTTACCATTACCATCACCCCCACCCTAACCCTCAGCCTGACCCAAACCCTGATTCTAACCCTAACTCTACCCCTAAACCTCACCCTCAACCTAACCCTAACCCTAACCCTCACCCTAACCCTAACCCTAACCATAACCCTAACCCTAATCCTCACCCCCACCCTCACCCTGAGCCTAACCGTAAGCCTAATCCTAACCCTAACCCTAACCCTCACACTCACCCTCACCCTAACCTTAACCCTAACACTAACCATAACCCTAAGCCTAAACCTCAAATTAACCCTCCCCCTAACCCTAAATCTAACACTAAAACTATGCCTCACCCTAACCCAAATCCTAACACTAACCCTCAACCTAATCCAAACCCTCACCCTCACCGTAACTCTAACCCACATCCTAACCCTCACCCAAACCCTAACCCTAAACCTAAACCTCATCCAAACACTAACCCTAACCCTCACCCTCACCCTAGCCCTCAACCTAACCCTAATCCTAACCCTAATCATCATCCAAAACCTCACTCTAACCCTAACCTTAACCTTCAGGCTGACTGTAAACCTAACCCTAAACCTCACCCTAACCCGAAACGTAACACATACCCTAACACTAACCCTAACCCTAACCCTAAACCTCACCCTAACCCTAATCCTAAACCTCAACCTCACCCTAGCCCTCACACTAATCCTAATCCTAACCCTAACCCTCATCCTAACCCTCACCCTAACACTAACCCTAACACTCACCATCACCCTCACCCTAACTCTAAACCTAACCCTAACCCTCAACCTAACCCTAAATCACACCCTCACTGTAACCCTTACCCTAACCCTCACGCTAACCCTAAACTTAAACCGAACCCTAGCTCTAACGCTAACCCTAACCCTAACCCTCAACCTAAACCTAACCCTCACCCTCACCCTCATGCTCAGCCTAAACCTAAGCCTAAGCCTAACCCTAACCCTCACACTAACCCTAACAATAACCATAATCCTAACCCTCACCCAAACCCTAACCCTAACCCTAAACCTCACCCAAACACTAACCCTAAACCTCCCCCTCACCCTAGCCCTCAACCTAACCCTAAGCCTAACCCTAACCCTAACCCTCACACTCACCCTAACACTAACCCTAATGCTAACCCTAACCCTAACTTAACCCTCACCCTCACCATAACACTCACCTTAAGCCCAAACTTAAAATTAATCCTAACCCTAACCCTAACCCTAAACCTCACCCTACCCCTTAACCTAACCCTAATCCTAACCCTAACCCTCATCCTAACTCTCCCCCTAAACCTAACCATAAACATAACACTAACCCTAATCCTCACCCCCACCCTCACCCTGAGCCTATCCTTAAGCCTAAGCCTAACCCTAACCCTCACCATCACCCTCACCTTAAACTTAATCCTAACCCTAACCCTGACCCTAAACCTCAACCTAACCCTCACCCTAACCTTAAAATGAACACTAACCCAAACATTAACCCTCCACCTAACCCTAAATCTAACCCTAAACCTCATCGTCGTCCTAACCCTAATCCTAGCCCTAACCCTAATCCTCACCCTAAACCTAACCCTATACCTCACCCTCACACTCACCCTCACCATAACTCTAACGCTAATGGTAACAATAACACTAATCCTAAACCTAAACCTAACCTCACCCTCACTGTAAACCTAACCCTCATCCTAACCTTCACCCTAACCCTAACCCTAATCCTAAACCTTACCCTAACACTAACCCTAACCCTCACCCTCACCCAAGCCCTCACCCTAACCCTAATCCTAACCCTAATACTAACCCTAACCCTGACCCTAACCCTCACCCTCAGCTTCACCCTCAGCCTAACCCTAAGACTAAGCCTAACCCTAACGCTAACCCTCACACTCACCCTAACCCTCACCCTAACCCTAACTCTGACACTAACCCTAACCCTAAACCTCAACCTCAGCCTCAACCTAACCATAACCCTAACACTAACCCTAACCCTAAACGTCACCCTAACAGTCCCCCTAACCCTACCTCTAACCCCAAACCTCATCCTCACCCTAAACCTAACCCTAACCCTAACCCTAAACCTCACCCTAAACCTAACCTTCAACGAAACCCTAACCGTCACACTCTCCAGAACCCTCATCCTCACTCTAACGCCCACCCTCACCCTAAACATAAGCCTAACCCTAACCCTCACCGTAACCGTCAACATAACCCTCACACTAAGAGTAACCCTAACCCTCACCCTCACCCCAACCCTCACCCTTACCTTATCCTCACCCTAACCCTAACACTCACACTAACTCTAAACTTAACTCTAACCCTACCCCTCACCCTACACCTCACCCTAACTATAACCCTAACCCTAACACTCACCCTCACCCTAAACCTAACCCTTAACCTCACCCTCACCCTAACCCTCAGCATTAACTTAACCCTCACCCTAAACTTAACCCTAACCCATACCCTAATCCTAACTGTCACCCTAACCCTAACCCTCACCTCATTCTACACATCACCCTAAACCTAACCCTCACACTAACCCTAGTACTATCACTCAGCCTAACCCTAACACTCACCCTAACACTCACCCTAACCCTAACCTCCAACCTAACACTAACCCTCAACCTAAACCTAACGCTAACCCTCACCCTAACCCTAACCCTCACCCTAAGCCTTACTGTCAATCTAACCCAAACCCTCACACTATCCCTAATCCTCACCCTAACCCTAACACTACCCCTCACCCTAACCCTCACCCTAACCCTAACCCCAAACCTAACCCTCCCCCTTACCGTCACCCTCACCGTCACCCTAACTCTCACCCTTACCCTCACCCTAAAATTAACTCTAACCCTAACCCTTACCCTCAGCCTAACCCTCAAACTGAACCTTCACCTCACCCTCACGCTAACCCTAAACCTCACCCTAACCCTAACCCTAACCCTAAACCTCACCCTAGCCCTCACCTTAACCATAATTCTAACCCTAACCCTTAACCTAACCCTAACCTTCATCCTCACCCTAAACCTCACATTAACCCTAACCCCAATCCTCAATCTAACCCTCACCCTAACACTAACCCGAATCCTTACCCTAACCCTCACTCTAACCCTAACACTCACCCTTATCTTAACCCTCACCCTCAGCCTAACCCTGACCTTTACCCTTACCATCACCCTCACCCTAACCCTAACCCTAACCCTCACCCTCACCCTCATGCTCAGCGTAACACTAACCCTATCACTATTCCTAACCCTAAAATTCACCCTCACCCTAACCATCACCCTAATTCTTACCCTCACATTAATCCTAAACCTAACCCCAACCCTAACTCTCACACTAACCCTAACCCTAACCCTAACCCTCAACCCTTAACCTAAACCTCACCCGAAGCCTTAACCTCATCCTCACCCTAAAACTCACACTAAACCTAAACCTCACCCTATCTCTAACCCTAACCATCACCCTCACCATTACCGTCACGCTAACATTAACCCTAACCCTCACCCTAACCCTAAAACTCACCCTAACCCTAAACCTCACCCTCAAGCTCACCTTAACCCTAAACCTAACCCTCACCCTAACCTTCACTCCAACCCTAATGCTAATTCTAACACTCACCCTAACCCTAATGCTATCACTTACCCACACGATAAACCTAAACCTAACCCTAACCCTCACCCTCACCGTAACCCTCAACCTAACCCTAACCCTAACCCTAACACTAACCCTAACTCTAACACTAACACTAACCCCAACCCTAACACTAACCCTTACCCTAACACTAACCCTAACCCTCACCTAACCCTCAGCCTAACGCTAACCCTAACCCTGACCCTCACCCTAACCTTAACCCTCACCCTAACCCTAACCTTCACCTTAACCCTTACGCTCACCCTAACACTAAGCCTAACCCTAACACCAACCCTCCCACTAACCCTAACCCTCAGCCTAAGCCTAACCCTCACCCTAAACCTAACCCTAACCCTAACCCTCACCCTCACCTTTGCCCTCACACTAACCCTATTGCTAACCCTAACCCTCACCCTAACACTAACCGTCACCCTTACCGTAACCCTCACCCTCATCAAAAACCTCACCCTTACCTTTACATTACCCTCACCCTAACCCTCACCTTAGCCCTAACCCTAACCCTAACCTTCACAATAACCGTAACCCTCACTCAAACTTTAACCCTAACACTCACCTTAAACCTTCATCCTAACCCTCACCCTATTCCCAACCCTAACGCTCAAACTAACCCTAACCTTCACCCTCAACCTCACCCTCAGCCTAACCCTAACCCTAAGCCTAACCCTAACGCTAAACCTACCCCTCATCCTAACTCTCAACCTAACCCTAAACCTAACCCTGATACTAACCATAACCCTAACTCTAACCCTCACCTGCACCCTAACACTCACTTTCACCCTTAAACTTACATTAAACCTAACCCTCACCCACACCCTAACCCTCAGTCTCACCCTCACCCTCACCCTCAGCCTAACCCTAAGCCTAACTTTAACCCTATCCCTAACCCTCACACTCACCATCACCCTAACCCTAACCCTAAGCCTTACCGTCACCCTCAACCTCACCCTAACCCTCAACCTAACCCTAACTCTCACCCTAACCCTGACCCTCACATTAACCCTAACCCTCACCCTAACCCTAACCCTCAACCAAACCCTTACCTTCACCCTAACTCTAAGCCTAACCCTAAATTGAACCCTCACAGTAACCCAAAACCTCACCTTAACCCTAACCCTCACAGTAACCCTAAACCTCACCCTAAGCATAACCCTACCCCTCACCTTACCCCTCACTCTAACCCTAACCCCAACCCTAAACCTCGCACTCACCATCACCCTAACACTCACCTTAACCCTAACCCTCACTGAAACCCTAACCCTCACACTCTCCAGAACCCTCATCCTCAAATACTCACCCTCACCCAAAACATAACTCTAACACTAACCCTCACCATAACCGTAACCCTAACCCTCACATTGAGTAACCCTAACCCTCACCCTCACCCCAAACCTCACCCTTACCTTATCCTCACCCTAACCCTAACCCTCACACTAACTCTAACCTTAACTCTAAACCTACCCCTCATCCTACCTCTCACACTAACTAGAACCCAAAAACTACCCCTAACCCTCACCCTTATCCTAACCCTTAATTTCACCCTCACCCTAACCCTCAGCATTACCTTAACCCTAACCCTAAGTTTAACCCTCTCCCATACCCTAACCCTTACTCTCACCCTCACCCTAGGCCTTACCCTCATTCTACACATCACCCTAAGCCTAACCCTCACCCTAACCCTAATCCTATCACTCACCCTAACCCTAACATTCACCCTAACCTTCACCCTAACCCTAACCTCCAACCTAACACTAACCCTCAACCTAACCCTAATGCTAACCCTCACCCTAACCCTAACCCTCACCCTAAGCCTTACTGTCACTCTAACCCTAACCCTCACACTATCCCTAATCCTCACCCTAACCCTAACACTACTCCTCACCCTAACCCTCACACTAACCCTAACCCCAAACCTAAACCTCACCCTTACCGTCACCCTCACCGTCACCCTAACCCTCACCCTTACCCTCACCCTAAACCTAACTCTAACCCTAACCCTTACCCTCAGCCTAACCCTCAACCTGAACCTTAACCATACCCTCACCCTAACCCTAAACCTCACCTTAACCCTAACTCTAAACCTAAACCTCACCCTAGCCCTCACCCTAACCATAATTCTAACCCTAACCCTCAACCTAACCCTAACCCTCATCCTCACCCTAAACCTCACATTAAACCTAACCCTAATCCTCAATCTAACCCTCACCCTAACCCTAACCCGAACCCTTACCCTTAGAGTGACTCTAAGCCTACCACTCACCCTTATCTTAACCCTCAGCCTCAGCCTATCCTAACCCTCACCTTTACACTTACCATCATCCTCACCCTCACCCTAACCCTCACACTAACCCTAACCCTCACCGTAGCCCTCACACTAACCCTAACCCTAACCCTCACCCTCACCCTAACCCTCACCTTAACCCTTAACCTAACCCTCACCCTAATCCTAACCCTCAACCTTAGGGGAACACTCACCCTCAGCATAACCTTCACCGTTACTCTTACCATCACTCTCACTCTAACCCTCACCCTAAACCTAACTGTCATCCTAACACTCACCCTAACCCTAACCCTATCCATCCACCTAACACTAACCCTCACACTCACCCTCACCCTCAGCCTAAACCTAAGCCTAAGCCTCACCCTAACCCTAATCCTCACCCTCACCCTAAACCTAATCCTAACCCTAACCCTCATCCTAATCCTCACCCTAACCCAAACGCTAAACATCACCCAAAACCTATTCCTCACCCCAACCTAACCCTCAGCTTAACTCTAACCCTAACCCTCAACCTAACCCTAACCCTCACCCATACAGTAACCCTAACCCTAAACCTCACCTTAACCCTAAACCTAACCCAAACCCTAAACCTCACACTAAACCTAATCCTAACTTTAACCCTCACCCTAGCCATCAACCTAACCCGAATCCTAACCCTATACCTCATCCTAACCCTCACCCTAACCCTAAACCTAACCCTCACCCTAACCCTAACCCTCACCCTTACCCTCAGCCTAACCCTAAGCCTAAGCCTAACCCTAACCCTCACCCTCACGCACACCCTAACCATAATCCAAAATGTAACCCTATCCATAACCCTAACCCTCACCGTAACCCTCACCCCAACCCTAACTCTAAACCTAAACCTCATCCACACCCTAATCCTAAACCTCACCCTCACCCTCAGCTGAACCCTAACTCTAACCCTAACCATAACACTCACCCTAACCATAACCCTCACCCTTTCAGTAACCCTGACCCTCAGACTAACTCTAACCTTTAACCTTACCGACACCCTCAACCTAACACTCACCCTAACCCTAAACTTAACCCGAAACCTAACTCTCAAACTAACCCTAACACTAACACTCACCCTAACCCTAACCCTCACACTCACCCTCTCCCTAACACTATTCCTAAACCTCACCCTCACACCAGCCCTCACCCTAAACCTAATCCAAAACCTAACCCTCACCCTAACCGTAAACCTAACACACACCCTCTCCCTAACCCTATTCCTAAACTTCACCCTCACCAAAGCCCTCACCCTATCCCTAATCCAAAACATAACCCTCAACCTAACCCTAAACCTAACACACACTCTCATCCTAACCTTCACCCTAACCCTAACCCTAACCCTAACCCTCACTGTAAACCTCAACCTAACCCTATCTCTAACCCTAAACCTCAAACTCACACTGATCCTAACCCTAACCCTAACCCTAAACCTCACCCTAACACTAACTATAAACCTTACCCTCACCCTAGCCCTCACCCTAACCCTAATCCTAAACCTAACCATCATCCTAACCCTCACCCTAACCCTAACCCTAACCCTAACACTAATACTCAAACTCAACATAACCCTCAGCCAAACCCTAAGCCTAACCCTAAACCTAACCCTAACCCACACACTCACCATCACCCTAACCCTAATCCTAATCATAAACCTAACCCTAAAACTCAACCTATCCCTAAACCTAAAACGAATCCTAACCCTAACCCTCATCCTAAACCTCAACTGAACCCTAAATTTAACACTAAACCTCACCCTCACCCTAACCCTAACTCTAACCCTAAACCTAACCCTAAACCTCACCCTAACCCTAACCCTCACCCTCACCCTTACCATAACCCTAAACCTCACCCTAAACATAACCCTCACACTAACCCTAACCCTTACCCTAACACTTACCCTCACACTAAACCTCCCACTAACTCTAACCCTCACCATGACCGTAAACCTCACCCGAAACCTAGCCCTAAACCTAATGCTCACCATAACCCTAATTCTAATCCTAACCCTCAACCTAACCCTAACCCTCATCCTCACCCTACACCTCACACTAACCCTAACCCTAACCCTAACCGTAACCCTCACCCTCACCCTAAATCTAACCATAACACTTATCCTAACCCTCACCCTAACCCTAACCCTCACCCTAACCCTAACACTCACCCTCATCCTAAACCTCAGCCTAACCCTAAGCCTAACCCTAAACCTAACCCTAAACCTAACCCTCAAACTCACCTTCTCCCTAACCCTAATCCTAAACCTAACTCTAACCCTAACACACACCCTAACACTAACCCTCACCCTAAACCTAACCCTAACACTAACACTAATCCGAACTCTCACCCTAACCCTATCTCTAAACCTAAACCTCAAACTCACCCTGACCCTATCCCTAACCCTAACTGTAAACGTCTCCTTAACCCGAACCCTAAATTTCAACCTCACCCTAGCCCTCACCCTAACCCTAATCCTAAACCTAACCCTCATCCTAACCCTCAAACTAAACCTAACGCTAATCCTCATTCTAACAATAACCCTCACCCTCAACCTAACCCTCAGCCTAACCCTAAGCCTAACCCTAAACCTAACCCTAACCCACACACTCACCCTCATCCTAACCCTAATACTAATCATAAACCTAACCCTACCCTTCACCCTAACCTTCACCCTAACCACAAAACTAAAATTAACCCTAACCCTAACCCTCATCCTAACCCTCACCCTAACCCTAACACTAACCCTAAACCTCACCTTCAACCTAAACATAATTTAAACCCTAACCCTAAACCTAAACCTCAAACTAACCCTAACCCTAAACCTAACAAAAACCCTAACCATAAACCTCACCTTAAACCTAAACCTCACCCTAAAAATTACCCTCACCCTTACCCTAACCCTAACTCAAACCCTAACCCTAACAGTAACCCTAACTCTCACCCTAACCCTAAACCTCACCCTAACCCTAAACCTCACCCTCACCGTAGCCCTCAACCTAACCCTAATTCTAACCCTAACCCTCACCCTAATCCTAACCCTCATCCTCACCCTAAACCTCACACTTACCCTAAACCTAATCTTCAATCTAACCCTCACACTCACCCTAACCCTCACCCTAAACCTTATCCTAACCCTCATCCTAATCCTAACCCTCAACGTTAGAGGAACACTCACCCTCAGCCTAACCCTCACCTTTACTCTTACCATCACGCTCACCCTAACCCTCACCCAAACCATAACCCTCATCCTAACACTCGCCCTAAACCTAAACCTATCCATCAACCTAACACTAACCCTCAACCTCACCCTCACCCTCAGCATAACCCTAAGCCTAAACCTCACCCTAACCCTAATCCTCACCCTCACCCTAGCCCTCACCCTAAACCTAATCCTAACCCTAACTCTCATCCTAACCCTCACCCTAACCCAAATGCTAACCATCACCCAAAACCTATTCCTCACCCCCAACCTAACCCTCAGCCTAACCCTAACCCTAAACCTCAACCTAACCCTAACCCTCACCCATACAGTAACCCTAACCAGAACCCTCACCATAACCCTAAACCTAACCCAAACCCTAAACCTCACACTAAACCTAACCCTAAATTTAACCCTCACCCTAGCCCTCAACCTAACCCGAATCCTAACCCTATACCTTATCCTAACTCTCACCCTAAGCCTAACCCTAACCCTCACCCTAAACCTAACCCTCACCCTAACCCTCAGCCAAACTCTAAGCCTAAGCCTAACCCTAACCCTAAACCTCACCCTCACCCACACCCTAACCATAATCCTAAATGTAACCCTATCCCTAACTCTAACCTTCACCCTAACCTTAACCCTAACCCAACCCTAAAACTAATCCTAACTCTAAACCGCACACTAAACCTCACCCTAACCATAACTCTAACCTTAACCCTCACCCTAACCCTAAGCCTAATCCTCACCCTCACCCTCAGGTGAAACCTAACACTAACCCTAACCATAACCCTCACCCTAACCCTAACCCTCACCCTTACCATAACCCTCACCCTCAGACTTAGCCTCACCGTTAACCTTACCAACACCTTCAACCTAACACAGAGCCTAACCCTAAACTTAACCCAAAACCTAACTCTCACCCTAACCCTAACCCTAACACTCACCCTAACCCTAACCCTCATCCTCATCCTCAACCTCACCCTAACCCTAAACCTAAGCCTCACACTCACCCTCTCCCAAAACCGAATCCTAAACCTCACCCTCACCCCAGCACTCACCCTAACGCTAATCCTAAACTAAACCCTCACCCCAACCCTAACCCTAACACACACCCTCACCCTAACCTTCACCCAAAACCTAACCCTAAACCTAACCCTAACCCTAACCCTCACCGTAACCCTCACCCTAACCCTATCTCTAACCCTAAACCTCAAACTCACACTGATCCTAACCCTAACCCTAACCCTAAACCTCAACCTAACACTAAACCTAAACATCACCCTAACCCTAGCCCTCACCCTAAACCTAACCTTAAACCTCACCCTCATCCTAACTCTCACCCTAACCCTATCCCTAACCCTCACCCTAATCCTAACCCTCACCGTTTGGGGAACACTCACCCTCAGCCTAACCCTCACGTTTACTCTTACCGTCACGCTCACCCTAATCCTCATCCTAACCGTAACCCTCATCCTAACACTCACCCTAACCCTAACCCAGTCCATCACCCTAACCCTAAACCTCACCCTCACCCTCACCCTCAGCCTAACCCGAAGCCTAAGCCTAAGCCTAACCCTAACCCTCACCCTCACCGTAGCCCTCACCCTAAACCTAATCCTAACCCTAACCCTCATCCTAACCCTCACCCTAACCCTAAAACTAACCATCACCCAAAACCTATTCCTCACTCCCAACCTCACCCTCAGCCTAACCCTAAGCCTAATCCTAACCTTAACAGTAACCCTCACTGTCAGCCTCACCCTCAACTCAAACTTAACCCAAACCAAAACACTAACAATAACCAGAATTTTAACCCTAGGCCTAACCCTAATCCTCACGCCCACCCTCACCCTCAGCCTAACCCTAAGCCTAACCTAGGCCTAACCCTAACCCTCACCGTAACCCTAAACCTAACCCTAACCCTAATCCTCAAACTAACCCTAATAAACAACCACATCCTCACCCTAACCCAAACCCTAGCCCTAACCCTCACCCTCACCCTAAGTCTAAGCCTAAGCCTAACCCTAACCCTAACTCTCACACTCACACTCACCCTAACCCTCATCCTAAACCTAAACCTATCACTATTCCTAGCCCTGACACTAACCCTCACCCTAGCCCTCACCCGTACCCTAATCCTAACCCTAAACCTCATCCTAACCCTAACCCTAACTCTAACCCAAACCCTAAACCTAAACCTCATCTTAGGCCCAACCCTAACCCTCACCCTTACCTTCACTGTAACCATAACCCTAACCCTAACCCGAACACTCATACTAACCCTAACACTCACCCTAACCCTCACATTAGCCCTAACCATCACCCTAAACTTAAACCTCACCCTAACACTAACCCTAACCCTCACCCTCACCCTAGCCCTCACCCTAACCCTCAGCCTCATCCTCAGCCTAAACCTCACACTAACCCTAACACTAATCCTCAATCTAACCCACACCCTCACTGTAACCCTTACCCTAATCCTCACCCTAAACCTAACCCTCTCCCTTACCGTAACCCTTACACATGGCCGAACCCTCACCTTTACCCTTACCGTCAACCCCACCCTAAACTTCACCCTAACCCTCATCCTCACCCTAAGCCCGACCCTAAACATATCTCTACCCCTAAACCTCACCCTCACACTAACCCTAATTCTAACCATAACCCTAACACTAAAGCTCACCCTAACCCTAACCCTCACACTCACCCTCACAGTAACCGTAACCCTAACCCTAACCCTAAAAATAACCCTCACCCTAACCCTGACTCTCAACCTACTACTTACCCTCACCTTAACACTAATCCTAACCCTAACACTAACCCTCACACTAACCCTAACACTCACCCTAATTCTAAACCTCACCCTAACCCTAACCCTCAACCTAGCCCTCACACTAACCCTAATTGTAACCCTCACCATCACCCTATCCCTAATCCTCATCCACACCCTAAACCTCACACTAACACTAACCCTAATCCTCAATCTAACCCTCACACTAACCATAAACCGAACCCTTACCCTAACCCTCACCGTAACCCTAACCCTCACCCTTATCTTCACCCTCACCCTCAGCATAACCCTAATCCTCATCCACACCCTAAACCTCACACTAACCCTAACCCTAATCCTCAATCTAACGCTCACCCTAACCATTACCCGAACCCTTACCCTAAAGCTCACCCTAACCGTAACCCAAACCCTAACCCTAAATCTAACCTAACCCTAAACCTAAACCTCGTCCCAAACCTAACCCTAACTTCACCCTCACCCTCACCGTAACTGTATCCCTAACCCTAACAATAACCATAACCCTAACCCTCACCCTAACCATAACCCTCACCGTAAACCAAAATCTCACCCTAACACTTACCCTCACCCCAAGACTAACCCTAACCCTAACACTAACCCTCACACTAATCCTAACCTTAACCCTAAACCTAAACCTCAACCTAATGCTCACCCTCACCCTACACCTAACAATAACACTAATCCTAACCCTAATCATCAACCTAACCCCAATCCTCACCACAACCCTCACCCTCAGCCTAACTCGAAATATAAGCCTAACCCTCACCCTAACCCTCACACTCACACTCACCCAAAACCAAACCCTAAACCTAACACTATCCCTAAACCTCAACCTAACCCTCACCCTCACCCTGACCTTAACACTAACCCTAACCCTAAACCTCACCCTCACCCTCACCGTAACCATATCCCTAACGCTAACAATAACCATAACCCTAACCCTCACCCTAACGATAACCCTCACCGTAACCCAAAACCTCACCCTAACACTTACCCTCACCCTAACACTAACCCTAACCCTAACACTAACAATCACACTAAAAGTAACCCTAACTCTAACCCTAAACCTCCCCCATACCCTAACCCTAACCCTATCCCTAACTCTAAACCTCACCCTAAACCTAACCCTCACTCTCACGCTCAACCTAACCGTAACTCTAACCCTAACCCTAACAATAACACTAACCCTAAACCTAACCCTAACCATAACCCTCACCCTCTCGGCAAACTTAAACCTAACCATAGCACTAACGATAACCCTAAAACTAACCCTAACCCTAATCCTCACCCCCACAATCACCCTCAGCCTAACCCTAAGCGTAACCCTAACCCTAAACCTAACCCTCATTGTAACCCTAACCCTAACCTTAACCCTAACCCTAAACCTAACCCTAAACCTAACCCTAACTCTAACCCTAAACCTCACCCTAATCCTCAGCCTCACCCTCACCCTAACCCAAATCCTAACCCTAATCCTCACCCTAACCATAAGCCTAATCCTAACGCTAACCCTAACCCTCACACTCACCCTCACCCTAAACCTAATCCTAAACCTATCCCTATCACTAATCTTAAACCTAACCCTAACCCTCACCCTACACTCACCCTAAACCGAACCCTAACCCTCAACCTCATCCTAGCCCTCACCATAACCCTAATTCTAACCCTCACCCTCACCCTAACACTAACCCTCATCCTCACCCTAAACCTCACGCTAACCCTAAACCGAATCCTCAATCTAACCCTCACCCTAACCCTAACCCCAAACCTTACCCTAACTCTAAACTTAACACTAACCCTCACCCTTATCTTAACCCTCACCCTCAGCCTAAACCTCACCTTTACCCTTACCATCATAATCAAACTAACCCTCAACCTAACACTAAATCTCATGCTAACCCTCACCCAAACCGTAAAACTACCGAGGACCCTAACACTAATCCTCACCCTCAACCTCATGCTCAGCCTAACTCTAAGCCTAAGCCTTACCCTAACCCTCACCCTCACCCTAGCCATGAGCTGAACCCTAATTCGAAATCTAACACTAATCCTAACCCTAAACCGTAACCTAACCCTCACCCGAACATTAACCCTAACACTAACCCTAACCCTAAACCTCGACCTAACCTACACCTAACTCTAAATCTAAACCAAAACCTCACCCTCACCCTAACCCTAATCCTAACCCTAACCATAAACCCACCCTAACCCTCACCATCACCCTCACCCTCACCATAAATCTAACCCTAACCATAACAATAACACTAATCCTAAACCTAAACCTAACCCTTACCCTAAGCCTAACCCTAATCTTAACACTCACTCTCACCCTAACCCTAATGCTAACAATAATCCTCATCGTAACCCTCACCCTAACCCTATCCTTCACATTAACCCTAACCCTAACACTAACCCTAACCCTAACCCTCACCCTTAGCCTCACCCTAACCCTAAACCTCGCCCTCACCCTCACCCTAAACCTGACCCTAATCCTAACTCTAAATCTAACTCTAAACCTCACCCACAACCTAGCCCTCACCCTAACCCTTATCCTAACCATAACCCTCATCCTAACCCTCCCACTAACTCTAACCCTCATGCTCAACCTAACCCTAACCCTCTCCCTCAACCTCACCCTCAGCCTAACCCTAAGCCTAAACCTAAACCTCATCCTAACCCTATTCCTCACCCTATCCCTAACCCTAACCCTCTACCTAACACTCAACCTAAACCTAACCCTAAAACTATCCCTAACCCTAAACCTCACCCTAACCCCAAGTCTAACCCTAAACATCACACTCAACCTAAACCTAACTCTAACCCTAACCCAAACCCTAAACCTTACACTAAACCTAAACCTAACCCTCACCCTCACCCTCACAGCAACCCAAAAACTAAACATAAACCTAACAGAAAACCTAAACCTAATCCTCACCCTCACCCTAACCATAAACCTCACCCTAACACAAACCCTCACCCTAACACTTACCCTCACCCTAACACTAACCCTAACCCTAACACTAACCATCACACTAATCCTAACCCTAACCATAACCATAAACCTCAACCTAACCCTCACCCTCACTCTAACCCTAACACTGACCCTCACCCTAACCCTCCCCCTAACCCTCCCTCTAAACCTATATCTAAACCTAAAACTCACCCTAAAACTAACCCTAACCCTAACCCTAACCCTAAACCCCAATCTAACCCTAATCTTAACCCTCACCCTCACCCTCACCCTCAGCTTAACTCTAACCCTAACCCTAACAATAACAATAACCCTAACCCAAACCCTAAACCTAACCCTAATCCTCAGCCTTACCTTCACCCTAACCCTAACCCTAACTTAAACGGTCCCCCTAACCCTAAGCCTAACGTAACCCTAACCCTAACCCTCACACTCACCCTCACCCTAACACTAATCGTAAACCTAACACTATCCTTAACCCTAACCCTCACCCTAAGTCTCACCCTAGCCTTCACCCTAACCCTAATCCTAACCCTAAACCTCATGGTAACCCTCACCCTAACCGTAACCCTAACCCTCACCCTAACCCTAACCCTAACCTTCATGCTCATCCTAAGCCTAAGCCTAAGCCTAAGCCTAACCCGAACCCTAACCCTCACCCTAACCCTAACCCTAACACTAACCCTAACACTAACTGTAAACCTCACTCTCACCCTAACCCTAACTTTAACCCTAACCCTAAACCAAAATCTCATCCTAACCCTACCCTAGCCCTCTCCTTCACCCTCACCGTAACTGTAACCCTAAACCTAACCCTAACAATAACCCTAACCCTAACTCTCACCATTTCCATAAGCCTCACCATAACACTAACCCCCGCCCTAACACTAATCCTCACCCTAACACTAAACCTAAACCTAACACAAACACTCACACTAAACCTAACCATCACCCTAACCCTAAACCTCACCCTAAACCTAACCCTAACCCTCACCCTAACCCTAACCCTCATCCTCACCCTAAACATCACACTAACTGAACACTAATCCTCAATCTAACCATTACACTCACCCTAAACCTAACCGTAACCCTCACTATAAACCTAACCCTCACTCTCAACCTCACCCTAAAACTAACTCTACCCCTAAACCTCACCCTCACCCTAACCCTAACCCTCACCCTACCCTAACTCTACTCCTAAACCTCACCCTAACTCTGACCCTCATGTTCACCCTCTCCCTCAGCGAAACCCTAAGCCTAACCCTAAATCTAACACTAAACCTGACCCTAACCCTAACCCTCATGCTCACCCTCTCCCTCAGCGAAACCCTAATCCTAACCCGAACCCTAACCCTAACCCTCACACTAACTCTAACCCTTACCCTATTTCTAATCCTAACCCTAAGCCTACCCTCACCCTCACCCTAACACTCACCTTATCACTAACTCTAACACTAACCCTCACCCTAACCCTCACCCTAACCGTCGCCCTAACCCTAACTCTAACCCTAAACCTCAACAACAACCTAACCCTAACCCTAAACCTCACCCTAAACCTCACGCTAACCCTAAACCTCACCCTCAACCTCAACCTCACCTCAACTCTAACACTAAACGTAACAATAACACTAACCATCGACCTACCCCTAATCCTAACCCTAAACCTAACACTAACCCTAACGCTAATCCTCGACCCAAACCTCCCTCTAATCCTAAACCTAACTCTAAACCTCACCCTCAACCTAACCCTAACCCTAACCCTCACCCTAACCCTAACCCTAATCCCAACCCTAACGCTAAATCTCACCCTAACACTAACCCTAACCCTCACCATCACCCTCACCCTCACCGTAACTCTAACCCTAACCCTAACAGTAACACTAATCCTAACCCTAACAATAACACTAATCCTAACCCTAAACTTAAACTTAATCCGAAACATAACAGTAAAACTAACCCTAAACCTAAACCTAAACCTAAAGCTCAACCTAACCCTACTCCTCAGCCTCACCCTCACCCTAACCAAACCCTAACCCTAACCTTCACCCTAACCCTAAGCGTAACCCTAACGCTAACCCTAACCCTCATATTCACCCTCACCCTAACCCTAATCCTAAACCTAACAATATCCCTAACCCGAACCTTCACCTTAACCCTCACCCTTGCCCTCACCCTAACTCTAATCCTAAACCTAAACTTCATCCCAACCCTCACCCTAACCCTAACCTTAACCCTCACCCTAACACTAACCCGAACACTCACCCATATACTGGGCCTAAGCCTAAACCAAAGCCTAAGCCTAACCCTAACCCAAAACCTCACCATAACCCTTACCCTAATACTAACCCTAACTCTAACCCTAAACCTCACCCTTACCCTAAGCCTAATTTTAATCCTAACCCTAAATCTAAACCTCATCCTAACCCTAACCCTAACAATAACCCTAACCCTAACCTTAACCCTACCCTCACCCTACCCCTAATCCTAACACTAAACCTAACCCTAATCCTAACCCTAACCCTAAACCTAACCAGAACTCTCACCCTAACCCTAACCTCAACCTAACACTAACCCTAAACCTCACCCTCAACCTAGCCCTCACCCTAACCCTAACCTTCATCCTCACCCTAAACCTCACACTACCCCTAACACTAATCCTCAATCTAAACCTCACCCTCACCCTAACCCTAACCCTCACTCTTAACATAACCCTCACCCTAGGCCTAACACTCATCTTTACCCTCATCGTCACCCCCAACTTAACCCTCACCCTAACCCTAACCCTCAACCTAACCCTCACCCTAACCCTAACTCTACCCCTAAACCTCACCCTCAACCTAACCCTAACTCTAAAACTAACCCTAACACTAAAAACCGCACCCTAACCTTAACCCTAAGCCTCACCCTCACCATAACCATAACCCTAACCCTAAACCTAATAATAACCCTAACCCCAACCCTAATCCTAAAACTCACCCTCACCCTAACCCTAATCCTAACCCTAACCCTCAACCTAAGCTAACTCTCACCCTTCTGTAACCCTAACCCTCACCCTAACCCTAAACCTAAGCCTAACCCTCATCATAATCCTCCCCATAAACCTAACCCTAAAACTCACCCTAACCCTAACACTCAGCCTCACCATCACCCTCAGCCTAACCCTAAGCATAACCCTAAACCTAAACCTAACCCTCACCCTCACCCTAACCCTAACACTAACCCAAACCCTAACCATCATACTTACCCTACCCCTAACCCTATATCTAACCCTAAACATCACACTCACCCTAACCCTAACCCTAACCTTAAACCGCACCCTAACCCTAACGCTAACCCTCACCTCCACCCTCACCCTCTCTGTAATTCTAACCCTAACCCTAACAATAACACTAACCCTATCCCTAATCATCACCCTAACCTTAATCTTTACCCCCACCCTCACCCTCAGCCTAAACCTAAGCCTAATCCTAACCCTCAACCTAACCCTCACACTCACCCTCACTCTAACCATAACCCTAAACCTAACCCTATCCCTAAACCTCAACCCAAACCTCACCCTCACCCTAAACCTAACACTAACCCTAGCCTTCAACCTCACCCTAACCCTCCCCTCTAACCCTAACTCTAACACTAAACCTCACCCTCACTCTAACCCTAACCCTAACCCTAACCCTAACCCTAAACCTCACCCTAACCCTAATTCTCACCCTCACCCTCAACCTCACCGTAACTCTAACCCTAACCCTAACAATAACACTAGCCCTAACACTAACCCTAACCCTAACCAGAACCATAACCCTCACCCTAAGCCTCAACCTCACCACAAACTTAACCGTAAACATAACACTAAATCTAACCCTAACCCTAACCATCACCCTAACACTAAACCTAACCCTAACCCTCAACTAACCCTCACCCTAACTCAAATCCTAAACCTAACCCTATCCCTAACACTAAGCCTCACCCTAACCCTCACCCTAGACCTCACCCTAAACCTAATCCTAACCCTAAACCTCATCCTAACCCTCAACCTAACCCTAACCCGAACCCAAACCCTAACCCGAACCCTAACCATTACCCTCATGCTCGGCCTAAGCCTAAGCCTAAGCCTAAGCCTAAGCCTAAGCCTATGCCTAACCCTATCTCTCACCCTAACCCAAACCCTAACACTACCCTAACTCTAACATTAAACCTCACCCACACCATAACCCTAACTCTAACCCTAACAATAAACTTAACCTCATCCTAAAGATAACCCTAACACTCAAAGTCACCCTAAACATAAACCTCACCCTAACCCTAACTCTCATCCTAACACTTACCCTCACCCTAACACTAACGGTAAAGCTAACACTAACGCTCACACTAACCCAAACATCACCCTAACCCTAAACCTGACTCTAACACCAACTCTAACCCTCACCAGAACTATAGCCCTCACCCGAACCCTAACCCTCAACCTCACCATAAACCTCACACTAACCCTAACACTAATACTCAAACTCTCAACCTCAGCCTAACCCTAATCCTAACCCTAACCCTTACCGTAACCCTCACCCTCAGCCTAACCCTTACCTTTACCCTTAACGTCACCCCCACCCTAACACTCACCCTAACCTTAAACCTCACCCTAACCCTAACTCTACCAATAAACTTCACCCTCACCCTAACCCTAACTCTAACCCTAACCCTAACACTAAACCTCACCCTAACCCTAAACCTAACCCTCACCCTCATCCTAACCATAACCCTCACCTAAACCTAAACCTCACCCTAACCCTTATCCTCACTCTAACACTAACCCTAACCCTAACCCACACACTAATCCTAACCCTCACCCTAATCCTAAACCAAACCCTAACCCTAACCCTAACTCTAACCCTAACCCTCACAATAAACCTCACCCTAACCCTAAATCTAAATTCTAACCCTCAACACCACCGTAACCCTAACCCTCATCCTCACCCTAAACCTCACACAAACCCTAACCCTAACCCTAATGCTCAATCTAACCCTCAACCTAAATCTAACACTAAACTTTACCTTACCCCTAAACCTAACTCTAACACTCACCCTTATCTTAACCCTCACCCTCAGTATAAATTTCACCTTTACCCTTAACATCATCCTCACCCTAACCCTCACCCTAAACCTAAACCTCATGCTAACACTCACCCTAACTATAAACCTAAACATTACCCTAACCCTAACCCTCACCCTCAACCTCACGCTCAGCCTAACCCTAAGCCTAAGCTTAAACCTTATCCTAACCCTCATCCTCACCTTAGCTCTCACCCTAACCCTAATCCTAACCCTAACCCTCATCCTAACCCTCACCCTAACCCTAACCATAACCATTAACCTAACCCTAATTCTCAACCCCACCCTCACCCTCAGCCTAACCCTAAGCCTAACCCTAACCCTAACCCTAACACTCAGACTCACCCTCACCCTAACCCTAATCGTAACTCTAACCCTAACCCTAACCCTAAACCTCAACCTAACCCTCACCCTAAACTTAACCCTAACACTAACCCTAACAGTAACCCTAACCCTGGAGTTAACACTCCCCCTAACCCTAAATCTAACCCTTAAACTAACCATCACTCTAACCCAAATCCTAACCCTAACCCTCAACCTAACCCTAACCCTCACCCTCACCGTAACTCTAACCCTCATAATAACCCTCACCCAAACCCTAAACCTAACCCTAAACCTCACCCAAACACTAACCCTAAACCTCACCTCACCCTAGCCCTCACCCTAACCCTAATCCTAACCCTAATCCTCATCCTAACACTCACCCTAACCCTAACCCTAACCCTAACCCTCACCCTAATCCTAAACCTAACCCTAAACCTCAACATAACCCTAACCCTCACTCTAACACTAAATTTAACCTGAACCCTAACTCTAACCCAAACCCTAACCCTAACCCTCACTCTAACACTAACCCTCCCCCTCCTCCTCACCCTCAGCGTAAACCTAACCCTAACCCTCAAACTCCCACTAACCCTTACCCTAATCCTAATCCTAACACTAAGCTTAACCCTCACCCTCACTCTAACCCTCACTGTAACCCTAACTCTAACACCAACCCTAACCCTAACTCTCATCCTCAGCCTCACCCTAACCCTAACACTAACACTAAACCTCACACTAACCCTAACCCTAACCTCACCCTAACCCTAAGTCTAACCCTAACCCTAACACTAAAAACCTCAGCCTAACCCTAACCCTAACCCTCACCCTCACCCTCTCAGTAACCATAACCCTAACCCTAACTGTAACAATAACCCTAACCCTAACCCTAATCCTAACCCTCACTCTCACCCTAAACCTAATCCTAACCGTAACCCTCACCCTAACCCTAACCCTCACCCTTATCGTAACACTAACCCTCATCCTAACCCTCATCCTAACCCTAAAATTCACCCTAACACTAACTCTAACCCTCACCCTCACCATAGCCATCACCCTAACCCTAATCCTAATCCTAATCCTCATCCTAAACCTCACCCAAACCCTAACCCTAAACCTCACCCTAACCCTAACACTAACCCTAACCCTCAACCTAACCCTAAGCCTCACACAAAACTTAACCGTAACCCTAACCCTCACCCTAACCCTAAACATAACCTGAACACTAACACTCAACCTAACCCTAACCCTAAACGTCACCCTAACCCTAACGCTCACCCTCACCCTATCCCTCAGTGTAACCCTAAGCCTAACACTAAGCTTAACCCTAAACCTCACACTCACCCAAACCTTATCATAATCATATTCCTAACCCTAACCCTAACCCTCACCTTCAGCCTCACCTTAACCCTAACTCTTACCCTAAACCTCATCCACACCCTAACCCTAACACTAAACCTCACCCTTACCCTAAAACTAAACCTCACCCTCACCCTAGCCCTCACCCTAACCCTAAACCTAACCCTACCCTCAATCTAACCCTCACCATAACCCTCACACTAACCCGCACCCTAACCCTAAACCTAACCCTAATCCTCACACTCACCTGCACACTCACCCTCACCGTAACTCTAAACTTAACCCTAACCCTAACCCTAAACCTCACCCAAACCCTAACACTAACCCTAACCCTAACCCTCACACTAACCCTCCCCCTAAACCTATATCTAACCCTAAACCTCACCCTCAACCTTTCCCTAACCCTAACCCTAAAACTAATCCCCACCCTAACCCTAACCCAAACCCTCACCCTCAACCTCAAGGTAACTCTAACCCTAACCCTACCAATAACACTATCCCTAACCCTAATCCTCATCCCCACCCTCATCCTCAGCCTAACCCTAAGCCTAAGCCTAACTCTCACCCTAACCCTCACATTGACCCTATTCCTAACCCTAATCCTAAACGTAAACCTATCCCTAAACCTCACCCTAAATCTATCCTTAACACTAACCCTAACCCTCACCCTCACCCTCAACCTCACAGTAACTCTAACCCTAACCCTTAAAATAAGACTAACACTAACCATAACCATAACGATAACCCTCACAGTTAGCCTCACGCTCACCACAAACTTAACACTAACCATAACAATAACAATAACCCTAACCCTAACCCTAACCCTAATCTCACCCCGACCATCACCCTCAGCCTAACCCTAACACTAACCCTAACCCTAACCCTAACCCTCACTATAAACCTAACCCTAACCCTAACACTAACACTAACCCTAACCCTAAACCTAACCCTAAACCTAACTGTAATCCTCACCCTCACCCTCACTCTAACCCAAACCCTAAACCTAAACCTCACCTAACCCTAAGCCTAACCCTAACCTTCAGCCTAACACTCACACTCACTCACCCTAACCCAAATCCTAAACCTTACTCTATCCCTAACCCTAAACCTCACCCTAGCCCTCACCCTAAACCT